>NC_045436.1:32776436-32930570 GCF_002776525.5 Piliocolobus tephrosceles | reverse complement strand
AAAAAAAAAAAAAAAAAAAAAAAAAAAAAAAAAAAAAAAAAAAAACCCACAACTGAACAGCTTGATAGATTTTTAAGCAGTAAAATTTTTGTCATATTAAATTTATTTTTTAAAAAGATTCTCAAAGCTCAAAAATATGAAGGAATGGGACTAGGTAAAATGTTACATTACTCATTTAGAAGAGGTGTGAGATGGGGTCGGAGAGGGCTGCTACAGAAGTGGCACTTTCAGAAAATTGATTTTCTTAAACTGATTACAAATGGAGTTTATCGGCAGTTTAAGCATTTACCATTTAAAACTAAAGTCATCACTAATCATCTGAGAAATGCAAATGAAAATCATGAGATAATGAAAATCGTCTCACATCGGTCAGACTGGCTATTATTAAAAAGTACAAAATAATAGATGCTGCAGAGAAAAGGGAACTCCTATTCAATGTTGCTAGGAATGTCAATTAGTTCAGCCAAGTTAAAAATGAATTTTAATCCAAGGGATCATACACAAGTCAACATTTTAAGAAATCTGAATCTTATTATTTAAACTTTAATATTTTAAAAAGAACTTTTATAAACATATGCTTGGATGAAAGCAAAAAAAAGTTAATGTCTCTGTGTATTTGTGGATAATCCTGGGAACCAGATCTTTTAGTGCTGGAAGGGATCTGAATCTTCATCTGGAACTCAACCCCTTTATTTTAACCCAATAACCCAATCCCACTGTATTTTAAGAATAACCCAATCCTATTATATTTTTAAAATCCTATTATATTTTAAGCACACAATGATAAAATAGGCAAAGTAATTTAACCAGGGCCATATTCCTAGTAGTAAGTGATAGAACTGAACAGGAAACATCACAAACCAGTGTTTTTGCCAGTCAGTTTAACTCTCTCATGTAAGTACACTGCCAACTTGTCCTACCACAAAATCTAAGTGATCAGTATGGTACCTGGAGAACATCTCTTCATTTTCCAAACTAGTAATCCCAATACTTTGTGTACTGAAAAATGCATTCAGGATTCTACCTTGATGCATGAAGAACAATCTCTTTTCCTCAGAGTCTCCTGTGGGATTTTAATTACTGGAAACAGGAACATAAACCTCTGTGTACTAATAACCTAAACATGTTGACAAAAATCAAGGAAGGTATACAATATTCTAGGCAAGAACGTATTTCTATATCTACATAAAAAGAAGTATGACACAATCTAGTGCTCTGAAACAGAGTTCACAGAGGACAAGTTTACTCCACAGGAGCAGGAACCTCTGGCCTCCTCCTTCATTTCTCACCTTTGCACGAATATTGAATACAAAGAGGTCTCATCAATTGTTCTTAAGCCAGGGGATGGCTTATATGAACATCCGCCATGACCAACAATCAGTTTCAGTGAATCTGTAGGCAAGTCACAACTACATAAACCCTGCTTTAGAGCACTGCACTAGATTAAGGTACGGTTTTCCCCTGGATTTAAATTAATAAAATGTTACATTTAAATGAGGATCTTTTCATAACATTTTTCTTTACATATTTCAATCTAATAACTTTCTCCTTGTTTTCTAAGTAATAGTCTATATGCCAACTAAAAACCCTTATTCTTTTTCTTTCCAAAAGTTTCAGAAATGATATACTTGCCTCTGCTTTCCCAGAATCATCCTCCTGAGAGTCACAGTTATGCTGCCTTACCTACAGTAAACACTGACTAGGACGCAATATTCATACATTCTGCTGAAAACGAAGGTGTAAGTATGACCAACATGTAATTGGGAAGGTAGTCCTTACTTCCATTCTGTACTTTCACATGTGAATCAAATGCAATGAAATCTCTTTACATTTAACTTGGAAGGACTTTTTGTTAAATGTTAATTTAACCTCTCTTAACTGTGTAGGAAAACAATAAATTTTCTTTGTAAAATACTTTCTTTTTTAGTCATTGTGACAAAAACCTTAGAGGGGAAATAAAATAACAATGAAAACAGTCAGTCAGTTAGGAATAAATTTTAAGTCAGAATCGGCCTGTATTATAAAAGCCTGAAGAGATAGCCTATTTAAAGACTGGCTTCTTTAGGAGTGAGGTTGTTCCATAAAGACAACTGGAACCTGACCAGAATCTAGTACTCCAAGGGTCAAGAATTAACAAGGTCAGGTGAATTTCAGAAAATGTTATTTGAAAGCTCATATAGCAATACGATATTAATATTTTAATATTAGAGGTATATCTAAACAAAACATTGATGAGGTTGAAACAAGAAAGGCCAACACAGAATTATTACAGTGTATTTTTAAATTTATACAGTTAGAAGTCCTTCATTTTTAATAATTAGTGTTCTAGGCTCGGTGTGGTGGCGCATAACTGTTATCCAAGCTACTTGGGAGGCTGAGGCAGAAGAATCCCTTGAATCAGGGAGTTGGAGGCTGCAGTGAGCTGAGATCGCGCCACTGCACACCAGCCTGGTGACAGAATGAGACTCTGTCTTGATAATAATAATTAGTGTTCTATTGCCATTGCTGTTTTTTTTTTTTTTTTTTTTTTTTTTCCTGGTAAATGCTACAATAGGTCACTAGTTAGCTAGCCAGATAGTAACCAAATATTTCTTTGTTTCTAGAAATTGTCCATATTTAAGTCATTGTGCCAACTGGAAGACTCAAATAAAAGATTGCATCATTACTTCAGTGGCATCAAGGTAATTATGGAAAGTAAGGGCATGACACAAAAAATGGCATTCCAAAACCCCCCAAGTCCTCATAGAGCATAAACTCTTCTAATTGATGCAGGAAAGTGATCTTTGTGCAATATCAAACAGACAAGCCAGAGAATTAAAGCTAGAGAAGAGAGAGAGGTGCTGTCAGTAGAAGAGGACAGGATAAAATGCAGAAAAATAGGTAAAGGGTTGGTGAGACAGTGGTTGAGCCAGACAGGAGTTTGGGAGTTACAGGACACATTCTTCCTCTACTTAGAATGTTGATTTTGAACATTTCAAAATATAAAACCAAAACATCTCATTAGCCAAGAGCAGAATCCCTTGATCTCAGACTTGGTCAGATCCCCACCTTCTATTTTAAGATCTCTTGGGAATGATTTTTTTTTTTTAAGTTACAAAAGTAATTGCTACAGAGTGCAAAGGACAACAAAGCTATAAATTATGCCACTGGACGAACTACATTCAAAAGAGTTGCTGGAAAGGGCACTGGCAAAATCTTCACTCTAAAGAGAACTTTATTCTGTGGCCAGAAGTGCATGTAGTAAAAACAGTAACTAAATTTGAAAGCTGCCTGTCAATGCTTATCTGTCCTACACACTAACAGTAGAGATGGTTATTTCTGTACCAGCAGTACCTCTTCCTTCTCCTAAAGAAAAAAGAATGTTTTGCTTTCAGGGGCCATTTCTCCACCAATCATAGGACAACAGCTGGCTCTCAGGATGGGCATGTAACCCAAATCTTGCCAATCAGAGTAACACGTATTCCTAGTTCCTGCTATGGCAATTGGCTCGCATATGGATACTTGGTCCAAACCAGGCCAATAACAATTCTTCCCAGAGCTTCTGCAGAAAAGTTTTTGTCTCTTTCAAAGATCATTTAAGTGCTAAATATCATGACACTTCCATGACTTTCTCTGCTATCTTACGAGGACAGCCTGAGAGAGAATGAAGTCAACTAGTAGCAAGCAAATCTACAGAGGCAGAAAAATCAACAGAGAAATCGACAGAGGTAGAGAAAAATGCCAACAGAGATTTATTTGACGGCATCATTTCAGATACTAAATAAAGTCTATGCCTAAAATCTTCACTATCATAATCTAAACATTTCCTTTTTTTTTTTTTTTTTACTAGTTACAGTCACTTGCTGATATGATTTGGCTGTGTTCTCACCCAAATATCATCTTGAATTTTAGTTTCCATATCCCTATGTGTTGTGAGAGGGAATGGGTGGAAAGTAATTGAATCATCGGGACTATAGGGGTGATCAGACCCAACACCAGGTCATGGGGGCTACGAAGTCCAGAGGAGTCAAAGGAATGAGAAAAGACAAGTTAAGAGATAAAGGGGGACCAGGGGGCCAATGCTAGTATGGAGGCTACAAAGGCCCCGAGCTATGGAAGCCCACACTATTTATTGGTGATCAAACAAAGAAACAGATGGTAAGGCTGTGGGGGTTGAAAGGAAGTGGTGTATCAAGCGAATGAGCTACAGCTGTGATGGTTTAGCATTTTCTTTGAAACATACGCTACTTGAGATAATGGGAGTGCTACAAGCAAGGAGCCAGCAAGTCTAGACACATTCCAAAGGCCATGGGGATTTCAGACCCTGGACCCCGGACATGTTCCAAGACATGCATTATGTCAGACATGCAAGCCCTGCCTCAGTTTCTCTCCCAGCACTCAGCTTTTCTCCCAACATGGGGCAGTTACTCTCATGCTGTTTTTTTTTTTTTTTTTTAAATTTAATTACTCTTTTTAATTATACTTTAAGTTCTAGGGTACATGTGCACAACATGCAGGTTTATTACATATGTATACATGTGCCATGTTGGTGTGCTGCACACCTTAACCTGTTATTTACATTAGGTATATCTCCTAATGCTATCCCTCCGCCTAGGTACTTAGTGCCCTGCATCCCAGCAGCTCCAGCTGTGGCTAAAAGGGGTAAAGGTGCAGCTCAGGCTGTTGCATCAGAGAATGTAAGCTCCAAGCCTTGGTGGCTTCCATGTGGTGTTGGCCCTGTGGATGCACAGAAGAGAAGAATTGAGGTGTGGGAATCTCCACTTAAGATTTTAGAGGATCTATGGAAACGCTTGTATCTCCAGGCAGAAGTCTGCCGTACAGGCAGAGCCTTCATGGAGAACCTCTGCTAGGGCAATGCAGAAGGGAAATGTGGAGTTGAATCCCCTACAGAGGGTCCCCACTGGGGCACTGCCTAGTGGAGCTGTGAGAAGAGGGTCTCTGTCCTCCAGACCCCAGAATTGTAGGTCCATCGACAGCTTGCACTGTGCACCTGGAAAAGCCACAGAAACTCAATGCTAGCCTTTGAAAGCAGCTGACAGTGGGGCTGTACCCTGTAAAGCCACAGGGGCAGAGCTGCCCAAAGCCACAGGAGCCCACCTCTTGCATCAGCATGATCAGAAAGTGAGACATGGAGTCAAAGGGGTTCATTTCAGAACTTTACGATTTGACTGCCCCACTGGATTTTGGACTTACATGGGTCCTATAGCCCATATATTTAAGCCAATTTCTTCATTTGTATTTAATCAATGCCCGTACCCCCATTGTATCTAGGAAGCAACTAACTTGCTTTTGATTTTACAGGCTCATAGTCAGAAGGGACTTGCCTTGTCTCAGATGAGACTTTGGATTTGGACTTTTGGGTTAATGCTTGAATGAGTTAAGACTTTGGGGGACTGTTGGAAAGTGATGACTGTGTTTTGAAATGTGAGGACATGAGATTGGGAGGGGGGCCAGGGGCAGAATGATATAATTTGGCTGTGTCCCCACCCAAATCACATTTTAAATTATAGTTCCCCTAATCCTCACATGTCATTGGAGGGACCAGATGGGAGGTAATTGGATCATGGGGGTGGGTGCCCTCTTGCTGTTCTCATGATAGTGAGTGGGTTCTCACAAGAACTGATGGTTTTATAAGGGGCTTCTCTTTCTTTTGTTCAGCACTTCACCTTCCTGTCGACATGTGAAGGATGTGTTTGCTTCCCCTTCCGCCATGACTGTAAGTTTCCTGAGGCCTCTCCAGTTCTGTGGAACTAAGTAAATTAAACTTCTTTCCTTTATAAATTACCCAGTCTCAGGCAGTTCTTTTTTTTCAGACAGGGTCTAACTCTGTCAGTCACCCAGGCTGGAGTGCAGTGGCACAATCTTGGCTCACTGCAACCTCCACCACCCAGGTTCAAGAAATTTTCCTACTTCAGCCTCCAAAGTAACTGAGATTACAAGCACATGCCACCATGCCCAGATCATTTTCTTTTTTGGTAGGGATGGGTTTTTACCAGACTGGCCAAACTGGTCTCGATCTGCTGACCTCTGGTGATCCGCCCATCTTGGTCTCCCAAAGTGCTAGGATTACAGGCATGAGCCACAACATCTGGCCTCAGGCAGTTCTTTATAGCACCATGAGAATGGACTAATACATTAGCTAACTATCTGTGGTCACTTGATAGAAGAGTCTTAAGTTAACACTTCCTTGTATGAATCCCTATATGTTTCAATGTAAGTCTTTACCTATCCAGGAAAGTTATTTTATTATGACATATCTCTAGCAGAATGGTATGATTATTTCTAGATCTGATGCAATATTGGTCTCTCCTCTTCTCAGGTCACATGTAAAATTTCCCTGTTCAACACGAAGAAAAAAGAGAAAGGCCATGTCTTCTTATCAGAATGGACACTTAACACTTTAAGTTATTCTTTGGTTTGTTCAATATAAATGTCTGTAATTCAGCAATATTGAAATTGGTCGTTTTGTTTCTCCCACAGCTTGTGCTCGGGGGCAAATGATAATATATCTTTCAAATAAAAAGCATTGGGATGATTTAAAGGTTTTCTTTGCACACAAGTGCACAGGTAACCCTATTCCCACTCCTACCCAGAGTGATAACAAAGAAAAAAGTAGTGGTAAGAGAGCAACGTGCTTTCTATTACTCCATCAAGCAGAAAAAAAATTAGGCAATCTCTAAGTCTGAGAAAATACATACCTCTAAAGTTTTGTGTTTGAGAAATAACAAAATATCTCCAACTAAAAAATAACAAAATTCCTCCAAGGAGGGATTGCCTTCAATCTCTCCTTCAACATACTGTGCATGCTTCTATGAGCATTCTCTTCCTAAAATATGGACCAGTACATGAACGTGTTCTGCAACAAAACCATTTCTTCTGATAGCCTAAAAATGGAAGTTCGAATCTCTCAGCTTAGTATTCAAAGTTCTTCACAATTTGATCCTCTCTACCACTGCACACCCACCACTTACCATACCTCCAAGGCATCTCAGGCTCCAGAGAAACACATTTTTCTCAAATTATTTTCTCTATCTCCAGTCTAACACTATTTGTAGTTCTTATTTCTGTGTAACCTATCTGTCATTTTATTTTCAGTAACTGTTCCTGAGTATCCATTAGGTAGTAGTCAGCTACTGACATCTTGCCTATTCTTCAAGGCCCAATATACATTACATTCACATATATCTCCTCATTATGACTAATCTTTCTATGCTTCAATACTTAGATTACTTCTTACTTAAAGCCACAGCACTGTAGCAGACACTATGTTTGCCTACACAACTACAACACACCCTCCTCTTCTTCCTTAATGCTGTGGTGAGTTGTTTAGGTCACTGGTTGAATGCTTGTGTCCCTGCAAAATTCATATGTGATATCCTAACCCCTAAGGTGACGGTATTTGAAGGTAGGGTCTTTGGGAGGTGATTACGTCATGAACGGGATCAGCACTCTTATAGAAGAGGCCCACGAGAGATCCCTCGCCCATTTAACAATGGGAAGACATATGTATACATGTGCCATGTTGGTGTGCTGCACCCATTAACTCATCATTTACATTAGGTATATCTTCTAATGTATGTATACATATGTAACAAACCTGCACGTTGAGCACATGTACCCTAGAACTTAAAGTATAATAATAAAAACAAAACAAACAAACAAACAAACAAAAAACAATGGGAAGACACAGAGAGAAGACAGTCATCTTTGAATGACCACTACTTTTTTCTTTGTTATCACATCTTTGAGCCAGGAAGCCAGCCCTCCCTTGTCAGATACAGAAATCTGCTGGTGCCTTGATCTTGGCCTTCCCAGCATGCAGAACTGTGAGAAATAAAATTCTGTGCTTTATAATCCACCCAGTTTATGGTTTGTTACAGCAGTCCAAATAGGATGAGGCAGAAACCACCATGCTCCAGCACATGTATGACTTAGAAGCTAGCATGTAGTTAGTTAAATTGTTAAATAGTTAAATTGTTCTCAGTTATGTATTTGAGATAGGGCAAACATTGATCGACTTTAGATATTTTTCAGTTCAGTATGCACTTCTAAGGTAGTCATTAAAAACAGAAACGGAGATGGGCTCCTAAAGCAAGCCTTGGGGATATGTAATAAACACTTTAAGCCAATCTGCTTCCCTGCCCCTTGCCAGTGGCTGAGGTAGACATACCACAGAAAGGAACCATAGCATCATCCACAACACCCGGCAAATGTTCTTTGCTGACCTTATAGTAGGGTTCCCACAACATATCTTAAAGAGGTACTGAATTGTTTGTTTGTTTATCCTTTTTCTTGCTATCATGAACAAGACTGAAATTGTGAATTACAGTTCAAAACCCAGTTACATATCCTCAGGTCTGTGTTGTAGATTCAGGATGGGGAGAGTGATGCCTTTGTATCTCTCAGGGCTAAAATTTAAGATTGCTTATGCTAAATGTGGACTAGTAGTTCCTTTCCTTTTTCTCAATCCTTTTAAGGGGCTCATGAAGACCTTCTGCTTAGAAAATAAATTCTTATGACGCACTTACTGGTCATTAAAGTCATCATCACCAAATAAACAATATTGCCTTGATTTCATTTGGAGGGTCATGCAATTAAGGAATATTTTTTATTGTTTTCATAAAATAACATTTCCTTAAAATTTTATCACCCACAACTTTCACTGGGTGATTGTAACAGTGATATAAGAAATCTATACTATCCTTGAAAACTATATCTACTAGAGTGAAACACAGAAAATGAGTGTTTGAATTTTTGAGATCTACATGGAAGGGTTAATCTATCCACTCTTGTCTCTCCATAATAAATTAATAACAATTTCTTAGAGACTGTTGATGGTAAAGATACACAGTTATGGTATAAATTAGAAAAGGAATAAAAAGTAGCCTAAACATAATCAGTAACAGTAATAACTGTACTCCATTGCATATTAGGATTGGCGGCATTTTATCTTAATTGTCTACATATTTGCCTCCCTCTTGACCCAGACTATGAGCTACTTGAGGACATGAGCAATCTCCTACTTACTGCTGTCTTCTAATTACCTACCACATTTAACTGTGGTTGGAATATTTGCATCCTTGCAAAACTCATATGTGAAATCCTAATCCCTTACTGTGGTAGGTAATTAGAAGACAATAAATGTTTGTTGAATTATAAGAGTAAATAAATGAGCAAATAATAAGGTCACATTTATTTTATTACAAACAGAAGGAAGATAAAAAAATGTCTAAACTTTTTTCATTTTAAAGAAAAACTGTAATTTTGATCATCTGACATTCTAAATATTTTAAAAATCTGTTTATTTCATTTAGCAGATGCAGCATTCCCATAACTCATTAAACTTTTTCCTGATTGGACCAGTTATAGTATTTGTTCTAAAAGAAACTCAGGTATTTTGGTAAAGATGAAGGACTATTTTAAATTGGACCCACTGATTAATCCATCCTTTTTCAAATGCTGTCTCTCGTCATGTTTCATTTCGTAAAATCTTACATACAATATGTGTATTATTTACTTCAGAAGAGGAACAAACAGAAAAAAAAATAAGAAGAAGATTTCTACTAAAACTATGTCCCTCTGGGCTGGGTGCAGTGGCTCACATGTGTAACCCGTGCACTTCAAGAGGCTGAGGCAGCAGGATCATCTGAGGCCAAGAGCAAGATCAGTCTGGACCATATAGCAAGACTCTGTTTCCATAAAAATAAAAATAAAAATAGCCAGGAATGGTGTGTGTACCTGTACTCAAGTTAATCAAGAGGCTTAGGTAGGAGGATCACCTGA
Organism: Piliocolobus tephrosceles; assembly: GCF_002776525.5. Lineage (NCBI taxonomy): Eukaryota > Metazoa > Chordata > Mammalia > Primates > Cercopithecidae > Piliocolobus > Piliocolobus tephrosceles. Next base: position 32,920,787 of record NC_045436.1, on the reverse strand, counting down.
GCCCAGGACTTGAAGCTGCAGTGAGACAAGATCACATTATTGTACTCCAGCCTAGCCAACAGAGCAAGACCGTGCCTCTACAAAAAGTGTCGTCCCAGGGATACCATATCACTGACATCAGAATCCTTGAAGGAGACGTAATCAATAAATAATAACCTATGACTGTAAAGCAGAGGACTAGAAGCCCACTGATAACTCATCCATGACATTTCTATATTTAGCCATCTATTTTCTGGCTCTCTCTCACTCCCTCTCTCTCTCTCTCTGTCTGTCTTTCTCCCTCCTCAGACAGCCTCTCTCAGGTCTTCCACCAGGGACCAGAAACCTTCATAAAACACTCACACAGACAACACTGAAATGAAAGTCATATTTCAGTATTTTTTACACAAAGATAGTCCTAGTAATCTATGTATATGCATATGTAATTTTCATTTTTCCCCTTTCTGCCTGCCCAACCTGAACACCCTGCACCACATTGTTTGCATATCCTGGTCAGGCTGTAAAACTAATAAAACCTAATTTGTATCCAACTTACTTAGTATATTGTAATAATAGAAATTTTCAATAGCATAAACACTTTGTTCATCCTATCTTTTTCTTTATAAAAGATTATTAAAGAAGGGCAACAGGGATATGAGGACATAAGTCAAACATCTTACTTGAGTATATCCTCTTTTAAAAACACAGCTACAAATACTGATCCAGATTTTTTAGACTTGCCTATGTTTAGCAATCAAGAAAATATTAAAAACATGGCCGTTTAAATTCTTACAATGTATTTAAGGGAGACACATTCGTATTTTATTTCCATAGCACTGCCATGGAAAATAGCTGATATTACCATCTTATCAAAGCGAAGTTTATATTTGAACTTAAGGGTACCAGGCACTGTGAAGGAAAACTTTATTTTGCTTGACAACAGTCTACATGTTAGTTGCATGATAGACAAAGTTATGCGAAAAACTCCTCTTGGTTCACTGCAACTAAAATTGTAGGATTGATGATAGAAAGAAAATTGTGGTTTTTAATGCAATACTGAACTGTAAGGAAAGTTAGATAATTCCTTGGGGATTATGATAAATCAAAATTTCAGTAAGGTAAATATGTCCTGGAACATGGTGGTTATCTACTGAAAGCTGGTATGCAAGGAGCAGAGTTTAATGGGCCACAGGAGGCACAGAAGCAGCCAGGGATGGATATAACCCTGTTCATGCTTTCTCTAACATTTGTCTCTGTAAAATGGACCACTCAGTGAGACAGTATAGGGACATATCAGTAACCAGTCTGACGACTGACTTCTCAATAGCCATAGGACAATGGAATGGTATCTTCAAGACACTGAGAAAAAGTAAACACACAACCTAAAACTATATATCCAATCTAACTAACTTCTAAGAATGAAAATTTTAACTAAATGATAACTGTGTATTTATTACCAATAGGCTTTCACTTAATAAATGTTTAAAGACTGTATTTAAGGAAGAAGTAAAATAATCCTACAAGAGAAAACATTCTGAAAATCAAGAAGAAACGAGGAGCACCAAATGTAGACATAACTGTAAAGATAAATAAAAGTGATTACACAAAATAATAAAAAACAATGTCTAATTTGTAGAGTAAAAAATATGAAACATTTATCTCAATAACCATCACACACAAATCAGGAGTGGTAGTAACTGCAGTGAGAACCAAAACCAGCTTGGACAATAAAGACCAAAACCACCTACCCTACCCAATTCACTGTTTACAGTAACATGATTTATCTGTTTTACTGTCTTCAGTAGAGTCCAGGAGATTCTTGCCAAGGACAATAACTTTACTGTTCATTATAGGAAATTCCCAAAAGAACTGTTAACTTGTTCAACTGAAGCATCAACAGTTTACTACCTAATACTACTGAACTCCTGTCCTCAAAATCCTTGCCTTGGTATTTCTGCCTCTTCCAAACTATTATATCCTGATTCTTGCCCAGTCCTAATCAAGTCCCCAAACTGAAAAATTTATCTTAGACCAAACTCCAAATTAACAAAATCTGGTGTAGCTTTTCTTCCTCCAATTCACTATTAAATCTGTCAAGGTAAAATTTTCCATCACCACAGAAAGCAAATAAACTCAGCTCTGTTTTCTCAACATAGTGCCATAGTGTCTTAGAAGCTAGCATTTAGTTAGTTAAATTGTTCTCAGTTATGTATTTGGGATAGGGCAAACGTTGATTGGCTTTAGATATTTTTAAGTTCAGTGCACTTCTAAAGTAGGCATTAAAAACAGAAATTGATGTACAGTCTAAATTAGCAGAAAAGAAAAATGGAATAAGAAGACAAGCTAAATGAATGCAAGAAAGGAAACGGAAGCAACAGGAAAATGAGTACAAAACATGTAACAGAATAGAATCCAAAATATCCATACAAACAATCAATGTACTAGATTAAATTCCACAGTGAAAATACAATGATTTCTTTGGAATTTTTTAAACACTACTCATGTTCCTTTCTAGAGAGACAACTATAACATACACAGACACACATACTAACATCACTGTACGCATACAAACAAGGACATAAGAAAGTTGAAAGTAAAAGAATGGAAAGAAAGCCAGACAAAACCAAAATTACTTGATGTTGCTACATTAACATTAGGCATAATATACTTTGAGGCTTAAAACAAAAGATTAGTAACAATAAAGAATATTACATTTCTGAAATTGCTTGCATCAACTAACATAATTTTAAATGACATAAAGCTTTCAACAGACCAACAAGGTGAAATTTGCAAATATATGTATCCTCTATTAAAATAATTTAATGCAACTGTCTCAGAAATTAATATATCACAAAGAAAATATCAGACAAGATACAGATGCTGTGCACAACTGCAAAAGTTGATGTAATAGGAACATAAATACACTACTGCAAGAACATGCATTCTTTGAATAAAGAATATTTGAAAAAACTAAATATCTGAAGCATATGAAGCAATTATTAAATTTCGAATAACCTCATTCTTTATTCAAAACACAATTAACTTACAAATCTATAACTGCATTTTAAAAACTCATATATATATGAAAATTTAAAAATTGCTTCTATATAATCTATGCTTTAAAAGAAGAAAACAATAGATATTGTAAAAATCTTAAATTGGACATAAAATAAAATACCACAATATCAAAATTGGCAGGGTACATTTAAAACAGAATATCTATAAAGAAATTATTAAGTTTATATGAACAATTTAAAAATAAAACAATTAAAATAACATTCAACTTCAGAAGTTAGAAAGTACTTCATAACAGAAGAAAACAAAGGACATAATGAACGTAACAAAATAAATTTAAAAAAATATATATAGAGAGAGAGAGAGAGAGAAGCTAGCTATGTGGAGAATGAGTTGTGCTTTGTGGAAAATTATTCATAATTTCTGCTTTGAATAATTCCCTCCTGGCTATTTAATTCCAATTCTATTGAAGCTCAGCACCTTTCATTGCCTTTGAACTATTTTACAACTCAGTAAGGTATAAATGATATCAAATAAGAATAATTATTGTCTATAGACATATAAATAATGTCCAGTGGAAGTTTAATTGACTTCTCTCCCTCACTGTGGAAGAGGCCATTTTTGTCTCCATTTGCATATTTATTTATATATTCCCAATCTATAACTGTGTCTGTTCTTTGAATTGTTATTAAACTGGTTATAACATCTGATTGACCCCTTTATTAATAAGTTAAATAAAACATTTAATACGTGTTTACTTAACATCTGCAGAGAAGTCATAATTTTACCTTTTAAAAACATTACTCTTTAACCGTCATAGCAGAGCCAAAATTTGTTTCTTTGAAAGAACAATGAATAAGCCAAACTATAGGCAAGACTGAGAAAACAGAAAAGCAAAGCAAAATGAAGAGGAGTGAGCACAAAACAGTATTTTAAGACAAAAGACATAAAGATGCAGCAGAAATTAAAACCTATTAAGGACACATCGTGTAAACACTAATGACAATAAAACTGAAAACTTCAAAAAAATGCCTAGAAAACATAATATGAATAATTGTCTTTAAAAGTGGACTCATAAATGGATGCTAAAAAAATTGTGCAATAGACTGTCACAGAACAAGATTTGCATGTTTTTAAAGTATATCCCCCAAAATCACATTGATTACAGTGTAGAAAAACAAAGCACATTCACAACAGAGAAATCTGGTGGATAGTCATCAAACTCATGTCATGGATAATGCAAGAAAGTGGCATTATAAGCAATCAGAAATACTTATGACAAAAGCATTCTGGACAATATATTTAAGCAGGACCTAATTATGAAGAAATATTAAGATGAATTAATATTGAGAGACAGTCTGTAGAATGGTCAGGAATTGTTCAAAATATCAATGTCATGAAAGGTAAGAAAAGACAAGGAGACTCTTCCACACTAAAGAAGACGAAAGAGTTACAATAATCAAATGCAATATAAAATTTATAATTTTTTATTAGGTCAAAATGATGAAAAAATGATTTAAAACCATTTGGGGATGATGGGAAACACTGGGTAAGAGTTTCATATTAATGTTCAATTTATTTCACATGATAGTGGTACTGATGTTCCATGGGAAATATCCCTGTTCTTAAACAACACACAGTGGGTACAAAGTGCCATAATGTTGGCAGCTTACTTTTAAATCCAAAAGAAAAGGATAACAAAGATATTTTCCCTAAGGGGAAAATGCCTCTTAGCAAAATAAAAATGAAGGAAAGTACTTCAAATGATAAAGTAAATTGAAGAAAAACAAAAACAAAAACAAAACATAAACCTTCATCAACCATCATACTCAATATTGACATGTTAACAGCAAACCCTTTAGTCCCAGTGGCTGCAGGCAGAACAATTTCAGCAAGAAAATTAATAATGATAGATTTTGGTTATAAGACAAAGAATAAAATAAATATTATTAATTTTTACTAATATAAATGACAGAAGGAAGAAATGAAAAAAGGAAGGACAGACGAACTTTCTTTGCTGAAGAATTCCAAATAATATACGCATATACCCTTTAGAAGGTGGAGCGTAATCAGTATCTCCTTGAGTGTGGGCTAGAGTTAGCTACGTATTTACAAATAATAAAATATTAAAGGAAAATATATTACCTTACCAGAGCAGAAGCCCAGCAGACACCACCATACATAAGTGATCAAAGCTAACATCACCACTAAGAAGTAAGGCTGGTTGTATGTACCTCCTGATATGATAAGAGCATATCACCTATTTGGAATCCTTCCCCAAAACTTTTACTCTCAGTGTAAGCATGACAAAACATGTGAAAACTGGGGGGATTTTCTACAAAATACCTGACCAGTACTATCCAAAACTGTCTAGCCACGAGACACAAGGAAAGAGAAACAGTCACAGATTCTAGGTGACTAATGAGACATTACAACTAAATGCAATGAGTTTAATCTGAAAAAGATCCTGTAACAGAAAAAGGTGATAAACTGGAAAGATTGCTGACATCCAAATAAGACCTGTAGTTTAGTTAATAATACTGTATGAATGTTGATTCTTAGTTACGCCAATATGCCAAAGTTATGTAGGATGCTAACACTGGAGGAACCTGAGTTAAAAGTGTACAAAACTCTCTGTACTATCTTTACCACATCTTGTAAATCTGAAGTTATTCCAAATCTAAAAGTTTAAGTTAAAACAAAGAATAAAAGCAGGAAGACGACAAAGGTATATACTAATTCAATCAACAACCTAATAAGAGATAGAAAAAGAACAGTGAAAGACTCAAAAGACAAAAATATTTCTTCTCACAAACAATATCATCTTTTGCATAATAAAATATAATTTCTACAACTGTCAAAATAAATGAAAAAGCTTAATAAGTTTTCTAGACATAAGATCAATACTAAAAAATCAATTACATTTCTTTTTTTGAGACGGAGTCTCGCTCTGTGGCCCAGGCTGGAGTGCAGTGGCCGGATCTCAGCTCACTGCAAGCTCCGCCTCCCGGGTTTACGCCATTCTCCTGCCTCAGCCTCCTGAGTAGCTGGGACTACAGGCGCCCGCCACCTCGCCCGGCTAGTTTTTTGTATTTTTAGTAGAGATGGGGTTTCACCGTGTTAGCCAGGATGGTCTCGAACTCCTGACCTCGTGATCCACCCGTTCTAACACCAGCAATATACAGTTAGAAATGTAGTGTCAAAGAAAGATTTTAGCAATAGCCTATAAGGAATCTAGAACTAACTCTAAATAATGGATTATTCATAATAACATCATTATGAGTAAAATTTTAAAAGCATATAAACATTAAAGAAGACTCCAATAAATGAAGCAATGTAAATAAAGTTCTCAAGGACAGAGTCATTATTACTGTGATGTCAGTTCTCTGCAAAATGATCTATACATTCAATGTTCTTACAATAAAAATGACAATAGTAGTTTTCAATGAATTTTACAACCTATTTCTCAAGGTTGAAAAGGTTGAAACCAGTAGCTTTCAATGAACTCTACAACCTATTTTTATACTAAAAAGCAAAACAGCCAGAATGCTTCAAAATGGGAATAAAATAAGGTGAGATTTGCTCATCACAAAGCTTCTAGAATGCTACAGCAGTTAAGACGGTGTCATTCAATTAAGAAAAACAAGCCTGAGTAACAGAAGAAACAGCAGACTACATATAGAAACCCAATCTGCAAGCTAGCTGGCTTTGCACTTCATTGGGGAAAAGAATGACTATTCAATAAATGATGTTGGCATACTATTGGATACCCTCCTGGAAAACCTCATACCACAAACATAAATAGATTCCAGATAAATAATGAAAAATTAAAGGCAAAATTTAAATAGACAAACAGATCAATAAAAAGGAGCAAAAGACATGAGCGGGCATGATAAAAAGGTAATATGAATGGCCAATATTATAAATATAAAAATTTCTCAACCTTATTAGTAATCAGAAAAACAAAATAAAACCAATGAGAAGGTACAATTTCACACTTACGCATATTACAATTTTTTTAAAAGACAGATCAGAAGTTGGTGAAAATGCTGTGCAACAAAAATTTGCATATATTGTTGGGAAATGTATAAACTGATCACTTTGAAAAAACAATTTAACTCTACCCAGTAAAGCTGAAAATATAAATGTCTTAAAACACTGAAACCATTCTCAGAAAGTCTCAAAGTTTTCTTCCTCTTTTGCATAAGGAGAACTGGAAACAAGTCAAATGTTCATCAAAGCAGAAGACCCAAAAAAGGTTATTTCTATGATGAAATATTATACATCAAAGACAACAAATGATCTAATAAGCTATCTGCCTCAATATGAACTAATTTTAAAAGCATAATTTTTTTTTAGTTTTGCTTGTTCTGAAACATATGTTAAATCATAAAAGAAAGCACACAGTATTACTCCATTGATATCTATTTCAGAACAGCCAAGGAATTAACTATTTTTGTAAGATCACACATAGAGAAATATGTACTTCTTATAAAATTCCAGAGAAAATTAGGAGAATGAGTAACAAAATTTAGGACAATGATTATATTTGTAGTGACAAGAAGGCGTCATCAGGGAAGAATATGGGTTGTGGGTGTCACATGGCTCTCTTGGTGTTGACCTGTGGGAATTGGAACTCTAGGAAAAAGCACAAGAAAGTGCTAATAATACTCCAGTGACTGCTACTTTTGTAATGAAGTCCTTTGTCTCTGACCCAGAAGTCTCCTGTCTTCCATTAGCATCCACAAAAGGGATATAGGATTACTTACTACTTTGCAAGTAGGGCAAAATCTTACACCCCTTGTAATTTTTGACAAGATTATGTTTACATAAGAAAAAGACAAGAGGTGCAGTACAGCATGATGAAAACCTGACTAAATAGGTGTTAGGAAAAATGGGTTTAGCATTTGTTTAGGTACAAAATCTGAATGAGATGTTGCGCATCTGCTTTATTCCTCTGGTCGTCTTCTAAAGATAATCAGGGTAACTTCTAGTTCTCAAAGTCTAAAATTATAGATGTAAGGAAAAAAACAACATGAAATGTACAGTCACAGAAAGAACAAATGTGAAGAATATGTAACCATGTAAATGTTAAAGATAAAAACTGTGATGAAAGCAAGTACAAAGTTTATTTCATTTGTACTGAAATATTTATTTGTAATATACCATGAGATGAAAATTCTCTTTTAACTTGTATATCAAAGAGAAAATAAAAAATCCAGTGAAGAAGTTCAAGTAAAATATTTTCATGTTATACAAATGTCACTGAAGTGAAAAATCTTCAGTAAGACCACCCAACCTTGACAAGTGTATTCATATGGGATTTACAGAGTAATATTTGTATGACATACAGTAGGTGGTCTTTTGTGTGGGTGAAATACTCCAGCTGACTTTGGTTCATGGATGCTTCTAGGATAATTATGGTGAATTCCTACCTGGCAAGGCATAACGTTAGCCTAAATATCTAATGCTGCTTTCTGAACTGTATGTCTTCTTTGTGATGTAATATTCAAACTTCTTAGTCCTGTGCATGTGTATGTATCCAGGTAATATGTACCCGTGGATAGAGCTTTTTCTTTTAGTAGCTTATCATTTATTTTATTGATTTGACTATGAGGAAGGTCAAATATAAGATTTTCAGCACTAACCACAACTTACGTTTTCTAGCACAACTATATTCCTTTATACAGCTTTGCATTCTCTATTCCCTATTTTAAATGGTTTTATTCCATATATGCTTTTTTACCACAAATTATATTAAATCATTTTAGAGTAGGTAGAAAATAATGACTATGTACGCACAATGTGTCTTCTGATTTTAAATTAAGACTTCAAATAAAACATAGCTTCAATGAGGCTGGAAATTTCTTAGATCATCAGAAAAATAAAACAAAAGATGTAACTTAAAATCAGATCATCAAAATTAAGCAATTTGAAAGACTTTAACAGTTGTTACATTGTTGGAATTTCAAGTATGATAACTTACTTGCATATGTCATCTTCTGGGTCTTCAAGCCCAAATCTTTCATCAAACGTAAGTTGTATCCATACATTTTCCTCTACTGCTACTAATCTCCATACCAAGACCGTATTTCTTGGATAAGTATGAGGAAACCTTGGGCTGTGAATACTTCCATTAGTAGACACAGTAATAATTCTCTCATGCTGAGGATCTTGTACTCCTAAAGCAAAAACATAGACACAGGCATACATTTAGAGCACAGATTTCTAAAATTATAGTTATCAAAACAAATGTTTATTATTTGCACTTTACCTCAGACAAGTGCTGAGTGTGTTTTATATGATATACGCCAAATACCAATCTTACCAGAACTGATCCGGAAAAAAGATTATTTTATCATTATTGAATAAAAACCTGTTTCATATTTATACTTGAAAGAACATAGCAAATTACTCTTTCAAGGAATTTAATTACTGAAATGTCAACTATAAACTCTTTTGGAGTCCTAAAATCACAATAAAGCTGAGTGAAGATTCAAATTTCTGAGAAGTTATCAAATACGAGACATTTTAGAATAAAAATAAACTAGATATAATTCTATTTTTAAAAACACAAATAATGATTTTAATTCCCTAACTTAAAAATAAGAGCTGCAGAGCTACAGTCAACTAATTATTCAAAGATTTGCATTAATTTTATATATGGAAAAATAAGAAGGGTATTAAGATAGTTGAGGAAAATGAAATGTGAGGATAAAAGAGGTAGAAGTGGATTAGTAGAAAAGACTGTTTTCAGCTTTTCTCACTGATCTTTGAAATGTCAATTAGCATACCATACCACACACCATTTATAGCTTCTAACCTCCTTTTATTACCATTGCTTTAAAAACTGAGCTGGCAAAAGGTTCTTAATAACAACTCATTATTTGGACCCATAACTTCTGGGGGAAAAAAATGGCATGCAATACAAGCTCAGAGCTTCACATGAACTGGAATCACTAAATAACCTCAAATCTTAAATGACTCTGAAAAGTAAAGCAAGATCAAAATAATGGTCTCAGCTTCTTGTTATAAGGGATCTATTAGCAGTACATGAAAATATTAAAATCCAAAAAATGTTGCAGGACGTCTCAATGCATGAATACACAAATATGAATTTTAAATCTCCAAGGGCAGAGTATAGTACAAAATGGCTTCCAAGTTTACTAGGCAAGGTATCTTTTCACATTTATGAAATGCTAAAACATACTGTTAATAATATCTCTCTACCTTTTTATTGGAATGTTGGGGAGAGAATTGAGGGAAAGGGCAAGCTGGCACTGCTGAGAAAAGAAGTATTCCTATACTCAACCAGTTAAGATTTAATAATGAGATGAAACCCACAATTGATAAGTAATAAAATAAGCAGTCATTAAACCACTACAAAAAAATGTAAGAACTAGGCTAGTTATAGGCTCCAGGCCATAAAAATCCATTTAAGGATGCTAACTTCCAATGAGAAAGAAAAAACTTTTAAATATCCCATATTGAATTTCTAATATTATTTTATTTTTAAAAAAGTAAAAGCCTTAGACTGGACCTTGAACACATGAAGTGATGTGCATGGTAGGATATCTGACAATTTTTTAGTGCAACTTTTATATACTCATAATATCACAACAGTCCTTAGCAATGCCTCATTGGTTTTCATAATTTGGAGATATGCTGCACAACACTGAACACTGTATTTGCAGTAAGATCATGGAGAGATTACCATTACATTATAAGCACCATTTTTCACTAATTTGCCCCTCAACATCCACTCTCTTATATACACTTAATTACTCTCCAATATAAGATATTGTATTCACTGCCTTTGGATATGTGCCATCAAGCTGTGTAATGGAGTTTACTAAGCCCTATGAAATCATAACATTTTAGATTAAACCCTACATTTTTCTTCTTTCTTCCTTTTGTCTTTGGATTATAGTTTTCTGCCGCTTCCTCTTCTCCATTTATTTCACTTCCAAAAACCTAAGTCCCTTTCCACCAATCTATTCTCTCTCTACTCAATATCTTAAAAGTCTGTGTCTTCTTTTATCTTCGCACCAGTGATCTCACTTCCTTTATGATACTATGGCAGAATTCTAAAATGATCTCCCCCTGTCCCTCATCCTTTCATAATCCTCTCCTTGAGTGTGTGAAATCTAATGGGATATTACTCCCATGATTAGGTTAGATGACTTCAAATTTATCAAGTTAGAGCCCACAAGTTAAACTGGGTCCTTCCTAAACCCAAAGAAATTTCAAACTGTGAGAGATACTTCAACAGGAGGGTGATTCTTTATTGCTGGCTTTGAAAAATGCAGAAAGTCATGTGCCAGTGGATGTGGGAAGCCTCTAGAAGCTGAGAACAGTCTAAGGATGATAACCAGCAAGGAAATGAACACCTCAGTTCTAAAAGATTGAGGACCCTGGTCAGCATGGAAGCAGACTGCTCTCCACAGCCTCCAGAAAGGAGTCTAGTCTGGGGGACACCTTTATCTGAACTTTCTAAGACTCTGAACAAGAATCCAGTCACACGGTGCCTGAAATTGTAACTGACAGAACTGAAGTTGATAAAAGATACTTTAAACTGCTAAATGTGTAGAAATTTCTTACATAATATTAGAAAACTAATACACCTTCTATCGCACACAAAGCTGTTTCAATTATGGGTATTTCTTTTTGCTCGCAACTGTCAGCACTAATTACAGTAACTGTAGCTACTTTTCATTTAGTATTTATGTTAATCAAAATATGTTAACATTATTTCACATTAATAAGATAACAATTTAAGAACATTGCTCTAAGAAACTTCCTGAAAGACACAATGTCAAGGGTCATGTATTAGTTAGACTATGATTAAGGTTAAAGAACAACCTCTTTAATCCTAAATTACCCCAAATAATTGTAACGTTTTATTTATGAGATATAATTAAATAACTGAATGCCTACATTCTTCTCAGTGCTTAAATTTTTCCTCAGCAGTAAGCACCCTATACAGAACATGTTTCCTCTTAATAGATGCTAATATTTGATACTGATATTGGCTGTAATAATATATATAAAATAATCAACACCTTTTCTATGCATATTATTTAGCACCAGTGTATCTCCTAAGAATATAGAAGGAATTATAAAGTGAGAGGAATTCTCCACATAGACAAATTTTATTAAGAAAACAGGCCGGGCGCGGCGGCTCACGCCGGTAATTCCAGCACTTTGGAAGGCCAAGACGGGCGGATCACGAGGTTAGGAGATTGAGACCACTCTGGCTAACACGGTGAAACCCCGTCTCTACTAAAAATACAAAAACTAGCCGGGCACGGTGGCGGGCGCCTGTAGTCCCAGCTACACGGGAGGCTGAGGCAGGAGAATGGCGTGAACCCGGGAGGCGGAGCTTGCAGTGAGTGTAGAGCGCGCCACTGCGCTCCAGCCTGGGCGACAGAGGGAGACACCGTCTCAAAAAAAAAAAAAAAAAAAAAGCAAAAGAAAATAAAAATAATGCTCGGCCCAAACACTGTGGCTCCTGTCTGTAATCCCAGCATTTTGGGAGATAGAGGTAGGTGGATCCCTTAAGCTTAGGAGTTTGAGACCAGCCTGGGCAACATGGTGAAACCTTGTCACTAGAAAAAAATAAAAAAATTAGCTGGACACGGCAGCATGTGCCTTCAGTCCCAGTTACTTGGGAAGCTGAAGTGGAAGGATCACTTAAGCCTAGGAGGTTGAGGCTGCAGTGAACTGTAATGGCACCACTGCACTACAGCCTTGATGACAGAGCAAGACCTTGCCTCAAAAATTAAAAAAAAAAAAAAATAAAAAAAATAAAAAAAAATTAAAAAGAAAGTAATGATCATAAACTCTTAAAACTTAAATTCATTAACTATTTTCAAATATTTCTTTTAAAAATGAGTTTCTCCCTATTGTCCGAAGTTTCTTCCAATAATGTACATATTTCAGAGGTACTTATAGTAATTTATATCAATAGTCCTTCTCATCTTGGCAACTAGTATTTTCGATGAATTATTTTTTTCCAATCAGATTTATTAAAATCTAGCCTGTACCTTATTTTCCTTCAAAACAAATGCCCTTTTATCCAAGGCACTCATTACAGTGTTTGGCATATAATCGAGAAAACTACATGGCTATTAAAAGATCTGAATTCTATTTTTATATCTTCAGTCATAAAGCGCATGGCTAAAATATATATACTTAAGTTTGTGTTTACATCCTTTTTTTCCTTTATAATTCACTATTCAATTAGACTATAATTAAACGTAATTTAAAGACTGAAAATCTGGGCCTTATTTGTGGTTAAAAAAAATGTAAATTTTCTTTTAAGTTAAATTGCTGCTCCCAAAAAAATCACCTTGAAATGCAAGGAGGTTTGCCACCAAACACTTAGGATTTGCAGATGACTGTCAAAGTTTTATGTAAACCTCACTTAAGCAACTAGGCCTATAATCAGAAGAAGAAAGAAAAAGAAGCAACAAACATTAAGTTTACCAAATTAAGACTCTGTGCTTATATTCTGTTGTTTTAACAGTCATTTTTTGAACATATAACTTTACTAGTATTTTAGGGATGAGAAAAGTACCCACTTGAGAATATTTTATTGAACATTTGCTTTTCCTATATCCAACAGACAATATACTCAAATTACCAAAAAACTCCACAAATGTTTATAGTCAAATAACTAAAATATTTATCACATGATCCTTGCATACTTGTATACTTTAACAAGAATCAATCTTGTACATGTTAGATAATGAGCTTGACACGAAAAATGAAAATATGTATAAAGGCTACATTTTAAAAATTATAATTATAGACAAATTCAGATTACCATACACAACCACTCTTAAGGTAGAGGTACTGAAAACTAAAATGAATAAAAAATTTAAAAAAGGAAGAGAGAGAATAATAACATAAATACTGTAAGCTTGTTGACTATATATGTAAATATACAATTCAGTCATATAGAATCACTATGTATCTGTAAGTAGCCAGTTTAGCACTTAAAATCAACACAATTCTATAGTGTTTACCATGTATCACATACTCTTGATTTCTTTAAAGAAATATTTATTATGGGTGAACGAAGGTGGTAGTGAGAGAATCATAAAATGCAATTCAAATTATAAACCTTCAAAATGCTACATTATTAATAAAGATAACACTAATGAGGAAGTTTCTGTATAATATACAACTCCTAAAAAATCATCTATGTCTTTATGCTAATGTTTTACATTGATTTTAGCAGAAATGTCAGATTAAAATTAGATAAAAAGAATTAGGTCTCTAATCTTGGTTTAGTTTGGCAGTTGTAGATTCTGCTCCCCTGTTTCACGTAGGCAAGACTGTATCAACGTGTCACCAGTAAACAGATCTGCCTCACGGATGTCCTGTGACATTTTGGATGTATTTGCTTGCGAATATGTGTTATTTTCAAACTATGTAAAAATGCATTTCTCTTAGAGTGAGATGCATGTATTTCCTATTCTTACTCCATAAACTGATAATACACACATTCACCCATTTAATTTGTGTTTTGCTATGCTCACTGTTTTTTTCACCTGTGATAACTTTTCTATACTCTAATGTTGCTAGTTTGTGGATATAGCTATTTCTGCATCTGCTTTCAATCTCCTTAATTCTCAACTAACAAAATTCATTTTTAACAACTGTTAGTTAAAATCATTGACACACACACACATATATATATATATAGTTTCACTGACTCCATGAGCTGGTGTGTTTTTGCCTAGGAAATCCAGAGTAATTTCATCCTAATCTTATTTGATTTTGTAGAGAGAAGGTATACTTGAGGTCCACAAAGCAAACAAATCTCTCTCCATCAATTTCAAACTATATAGATTTATTACATTTGCAAGCTTAATATTTTAAATTCTATTAATATAAAAGTATGATAATGGACTAGAGGGAAAACCGACTTTAGTTTCTGCTTTATCATCATTTCCTGTATCTTTAAGACAATAGCAAAATAGACCAACCAACAAAGCTAGTGTTGGTTACCTCCAACTATTTACCAATTACACAAATAAATATTCCTTAAGGAAAAGTAAAAAAAAGTGATTGCTATATTCAGTAAATCACGGAACTACTCCAGTTATTTAGAATATGTCCAGCTGAGGCTTCTGAGCTTATCCCAGAAGACAGTTAATCATTTTATTCCTGAAGGAAATAAATAACCAAAAATTATATATTGAGAACCTATTATGTTTCAAGTACTTCCATAGGTGCTTAAAAACGAAGCCCTGTCCTCTTCATGCGATAACCTCTAGGGCTGTAATTTGATTTCATTCCTAGACCAGCTATACTAGTAAATGAGCCAGTTTCAGATGTTACCTCTTTTGGAAGGCAACAGTTGATCCCTGGTGTACATTCCCTTTTGGAGTGAATATTTTAGTCATAATGTATGGATTTAGTTTTCTACCACACTACAATTCCTAGAAGGTCAGCTGTATTTATTGAAGCCCATAACCTGTTCCTGGCACATGGCACCACCTAATACCTATTGATACTCTAGAGAAACTTGACATTATACAAATGTGGCAGAAAACAATTTTACGTATTACTTCAACAATTCATCCTTCACTCCTGAACTTCCAGACACTGTATATGATAAAGATAATATGATTTACAATTTATAGACCCTAATAAAGTTCCCTAGTCTACATTTGATGTGTTACTCAAAGCTCATCCGTAATAACCTACATATTTCAGCAGAAAGTGGTAGGACTTAGAGTACGCATTATTGAGATTTGCCATTTTCTTCATATACCTACTTATTTTGAAAATATAAAACATTTTATAATGTACCACACCTTGCGAATGCCACAGTTATAGTCATTATTTTATCTAAACTGTAAAATATTATCCATTTATTTTAAGCAAGTCACTTGATATCTGAGGGTTTTTTTTTTTTTTTTTTTTTTTTTTTTTACAAACTGGAGATAATCACAGGCTGATTTAAAGTTCAAATGAAATGATATTTGTATAAAATAATTACAAATCAATATATAAGTAAATGGAAAAACACTGGCCATCATATTCTGTTTAATTCAAATGGAATGAGAGAGAAAATTTACCCAAAATACTAGATTTCCTGATGTCATCAGAAAGAAGACATACGTAAGACATAACACATCATTGGTCATCTGTATAAACCTTCTGATTTTACAAACATCAAATTGATTAAGCAAGAAGCAGTGGTTTTTAGACAATGATTTCAAATTTCTGATTTCCTTCTATAACTTAATTAAAGAAGGAGGAAAAGGAGCAACTTTGTAGAAATTTTATCATTTCTTTGACTTGATGCTGTCTTTAAAAAATACTTTGAGGTTCTCATGAATCTACTTAGAAGTACAAGAACTCAACCATTAGCCTGTTGTCTATGAACTCTGGTAAGAAATGGGGGCTTGTGTTCAGGAAGTACACAGCAAAGCTTCCATATGCAATGAAGGAATGTTACTATAGCCAGCATCTTCTCAGCATCCCTTAACACCACTATGAAGTAGCCACTGAATAAAGGTTGAACTGACCCTAGCCAGAAGTATTCCTGGAAAATCAATATAAGCCCATTTCCCTCACTGTGTGACTCACTCAGATAGGCCAATCAGAGTAAATACAATGGCTTTTTTTCCAAAAGTTGGGGACAAGACAATTTTGGGTATACAAGTGAGATTTCGAACTCCTGCAGCCATTTAGCCATCATAATGGAGTCTAGTCTAATGAAAAAGTTGATGCACAAAAGTGGGCAGATATGCAGTAGTACTGATAAATGGAGCTAGATCCCATCTCAAATCACACAATAAAATCACTGCAACTCTAGGTTTCTCAGTGTTGTGAATAAATAAGCAACTTTTATTATTAAGCCAGTAAGAGTTAGAACTTTCTATACTTACAGCCAAAATAATTATATAGTGAATATATGTTTGGGTTTACCTGGAATAGACTTATTTAAGTCTGTTATGCTGCTGCGATTATTATTACGATTGCCACTATTTCTGCCCTTGAAAATATCCCAGTTTGCATCAAAAAAGGCTCAGCGCTTGCAGTGAGCTGAGATCCGGCCACTGCACTCCAACCTGGGCGACAGAGCAAGACTCTGTCTCAAAAAAAAAAAAAAAAAAAAAAAAGGCTCAGCAGAGAGGATCTATAAAATTTTTCTGGCACTGAAGCATGTGACATAGAAATGCTAATGATTTGACAACATGGTATTTTTGCCTTAAGGTAATGGTAAAAATAATCTTATTTTTGTTCTATACAATGGGATATGACATTTTAAAATGAAGGCTCAATTATGGAAGAAAAATAAGCAATAATCTTCTTACTTATTATGAAACAGGATAAATGGCCAAGTATATAAACACAGAATCTCCTCAAAGCCTTTATTACATACCAATTAGTAATGAATATAATTGCATACACACACAATTACACACCCCACTTAGTGAAACATGTTTAGGCAATACTATAATTTTTTTATTCTGTTAAATTGTACATTAAAGAGGCCAAAACCAGAATGTGGGAGAAAAAAATTAGCAGTAATTCATATTACAAAAGAAGCATTCACCTTAAAGGTTCACTATCGATTTTTTAAATATGTAATCAACTCTCTTATTGAATTAAAATTATTATTCAATATAGAAAGTTCACATAAAATACTAGGTACCCTAAAATATCTGAAGCAGAATAATACATTTACATCTAATAATACTGTTGTGGCAAAAACTGGCTAATGTGGTTAACCACAAATTCACATTATATATCCTTTAAACAAACAACTTGAAGGAAAATATTTTCAGTAAAGAATTTCACATGTTTTGGAGACTAAGCATCTGTTAATTTTCTACCTGTGTTGGACATATAATTTACAATATTCAGAGCAGAATTTACAAGCAATTTAAAATATGGAAAGTAGCTACCTATTACTTTGTGAGCCTACAACACCTAGATAAACTACTGACATTCTGACAGAAGGATGTTTAAAATTTACCAATGAAAGTAACAACAAAAAGATAACCAAAAAAAATTTTACTATTTCATAGAAAAAATTCAAATAAGCCCATCAGTTTATGCTTTCAATGAATATTTAAAAGATACTTCAAATTCTGTTAAGCTCTGAATTGAGCAAAACAAATGAATTTTTAAAAATAAGAAAATAGAAACATATTTATTTTAGTTTTACTATATTTGGATTAATATATTAATGCTGAAAATGAGCCTTTACTGCTTCCCATTACTTTTAGCATTTTAGCTTCAAAAGTGAATGTATATAATGTATATCTGATGAACTTATGATTTTCTTACAAATGCTAATTGAGGGCAAGAAAAATACTAAATTAGGTCACTTCTATACAAATCATGTCCTTCTACCTTATGTGATTAAATAATGTCAATAAGTGATAAAGTGTTTACAATTCCATACATGATATTTGAAATTTAGAAGTTATATTTGTAGCAAGATGTTTGCTTTCAGCAGCAATTCCACATAACTCTATCAGGTATAAATAAAGGGCAATTATCCTGGGACATGATACTTAGTCCCTCATAGGCTAAGTTTAAACAAAATATGCTCATGAACACCCTATCCATTCAGCCCTGCTAGAAAAATTCCTCCCTACCCCACAATCCCGACCTGGAACAATTTTTGTCAATCTTAAAGTGATGTAAAAATACAAAAAAAAAATAAACATCAGGTTTTTAAAGAAATTAAAACCATAAAGTAATAAGAAAGCTTGGCTAGTTTGTGGGAAGAAGGGTTGCTTAAATTTTATTTCTCAAAGCAAAGACATTTTTAATACCAATGAGAACACCCAATTGTGCTGTTATTCCACTGCAGTGCACATTATTTTTATCATCTAGCTGATCTATTAAAAAAAAAAAAAGAGTGAAAAGCTTAAACATGAAGATTTTAAGTATCCTTTATTCTAGAATTGGCTTGACTATAACAACTAGCAGTATTCTTCAGCAACAGCTAGCTTTATGACAACAGCTTTAAAATTGATCTGAAGATCAAGGGACAGAGGGACTAAAAGAAGAGTTGAAACAGAATGGAATAGATTCCAGAAGACATATGCTTTTATTCAAAATAGGGACTGAACTGACTTTATGAGGTTCATCAGAAGTTCTATTAGCAAGGTGAGATTATTCTCTAACACCCCATTATCACTAGGTCCTTCAACATTATTGAAAAATACCTACTTCCTTGACTTCTGATCTCAGGGCCAACTTTGAAGAGTTATCTGTCACACTGGACATTGTCAGATGCCACAAGAAGATTTGAGTGTCCTCCTTTATGGCATTTGCACTGTTTATGTGAGTGTAATCCCCTACCCAGCAAATGGAGCGGCTGCATTCACGACCTTTGAGCAAATGAACTGACATGTTGGAAAACCATTTCCTTGACAATTCTTTTCCATGAAATCTAATTCTGTAGCTGAAAACTCTCCACTATGTTCCTTATAAATCCATCCATCCCTCTAAAAGAAATGTACCACTACCTAAAGAAAGAAAGCAAAGATATGGACAAACACCTGACACGGGGTGCAGAGGAGAAAACTAATTGGAAAAAAAATGCACAAATCATACTTATTTAATTGCAGCAATAGTAATAGTACTAATTATCTTGACAAATGTCTTTTACTTCTTTTCTCAAGTGTAGCTATGCCTTTTTAAAGAAAGATATGCTGCCGGGCGCGGTGGCTCAAGCCTGTAATCCCAGCACTTTGGGAGGCTGAGACGGGTGGATCACGAGGTCAGGAGATCGAGACCATCCTGGTCTACACGGTGAAACCCCGTCTCTACTAAAAATACAAAAAACTAGCCGGGCGAGATGGCGGGCGCCTGTAGTCCCAGCTACTCGGGAGGCTGAGGCAGGAGAATGGCATGAACCCGGGAGGCGGAGCTTGTAGTGAGCCGAGATCGTGCCACTGCACTCCAGCCTGGGCGACAGAGCGAGACTCCGTCTCAAAAAAAAAAAAAAAAAAAAAAAAAAAAGAAAGATATGCATAATGCATAATGTAAGACTTAAAATATGAAACTATTTAAAATACTTGAATTAAATGTAAAGATCCATCACTGCACAACCACATAAACCATCAAAGCATTTCTTTTATAGCAGTTATCATGCTGCAACATTTGATCATAGTGAAAAGTAAACCAAGGCAATTTCAAGATTTTTGAGGGAGAAGCAAAATACCAATTTTAAAAAGAACTGATATAATTATTACTGGCCAATTAAGAAGAAACTTATTTAGTTCTTTCTGCCCAATTGAAATAATTATAAACAGACAATGAAAAAATATAAGAAACAACAGAATAATAAATTCAACTTTGAGAAACATACTCCTACTCTTTTCAAATCATGGTAATAAAAATAATTTGCCAGGAAAAATTATCTCTAACGTGTCAGAGAATATACAGAAGTGGGAATGTAGACATTTTTGCAGTTTAAAGATTATTAGGAACATACAGTAAGAGGGCATTGGAATGACTACATGGAAACTTATTAAGTGCAAAGACAGAAAGTACTCCCATTAGGAAGGAAGGCATTCACGTCCACACTTGCTGATGTTGAAGAATCGGATAAGAGTATTATACTTCCTAAACAAATTCTCTTGCTGTAATATGGTTCAGTGTATCAACCTTAATTACATGAAAGTACAACAGAGTTTCTGATAAGCAAAGTTTAAAAATTCAGAGTAAATAAAAATATACGTTTCGCTTACCTTTTAAATGTTCTTTCTCCTCTTTTCTATGCCAGTCCAGATGCTTGGATATAGTTCCTCCCTGCCAGTAGATGGAGATAGTAAAATTGAGTCTTTCGGTGACCTCAAATCCTAATCTAGGTGGTTCAGAATCTTCAATTTCAGATTTTGGGAGTTAAAAAAATTTGAATGATTGGAAAGACACATAAGCTTGTAAAAATGACTATCCGAGTCAGTCAAATGAACTTTTATTCATAGACATTTGTACTAATCTTTAAGGGAGCGGGTCTTGGCTGGCATAGAAAAAAATAAAAGAAAGAGCATTATTTGGTAGGATTTATTCCCTTGACTCTTCATTCTTCCCAGATCTTGCTCATTAACTCAACTAATAGCTATTGAGTATCTACTCAAAATTGCAGATTACTAGCCAGGTACTTTCATATACATTATCTTTTAATGCTTTTAATAACCCTGCAAAGTAGCAATTATTATCGCTTAACATCTTGTCCCAGAAACTACATATTTAAAAGTTCCATATGGTAAGGTGACTCTTGCTTGCCAAGGTTTTGTAGTTCTCCTGATGGTGAGTTAAAGACTTCTCAGATTTAGGCAGAATAAGTTTCTTCTTGCTATTGCTAAAGGGACCCTGTGGTTAGAAACTCATTGGCTGCTGTAAAAATTGGTTTTCTTTTCTTTTCTTTTTTTTTTTGAGACGCAGTCTCGCTCTGTCGCCGAGGCTGGAGTGCAGTGGCCCGATCTCAGCTCACTGCAAGCTCCGCCTCCCGGGTTTATGCCATTCTCCTGCCTCAGCCTCCCGAGTAGCTGGGACTACAGGCGCCCGCCACCTCGCATGCCTAGTTTTTTGTATTTTTTAGTAGAGACGGTGTTTCACCATGTTAGCCAGGATGGTCTCGATCTCCTGACCTCATGATCCGCCCGTCTCGGCCTCCCAAAGTGCTGGGATTAAAGGCT
This sequence comes from Piliocolobus tephrosceles, assembly GCF_002776525.5. Lineage (NCBI taxonomy): Eukaryota > Metazoa > Chordata > Mammalia > Primates > Cercopithecidae > Piliocolobus > Piliocolobus tephrosceles. The sequence goes on along the minus strand of NC_045436.1, from coordinate 32,899,104 downwards.
TGAGCCACCGCGCCCGGCCAGTTTTGTTTTCTTTTGTTTCAAATTAATACAAGTCCTCCAGTAGCTGTCCAGGAAGAAATTTTAAAAGCAAAGGTGCAACCATTTTATAGAAATAAATCTTCTGAAATAAAACAGGATTCATGAATAGAGCCGCACAGAAGTGTTTGAGAATTGCACACTTAAGATCAAATTAATAGGGAAGAATATTAAAATTGTGATTGCTGATAATGACTTACAGAAATAATAAATTATTTTTATTTTCAAAGCTAATAGAAAGGCATGAGGTACCTCGAAGATGATAAAGAGAATAAGCTGAAGAACATTCAAAACTGAATTGAACATTGATGAAACTACAAAATAATTCTTCCATTTTCTCACTCAGTTTAGTAAACCCATTGAATTTTAATTCAATGAAATCTATCTCTTATCCTTATCACAGGCAAAGTCAAAGTTTATTGCTCGTTGTCATGGTCTGTGAGTTGATTTCCACACAACACGCTTTGGAAAAATGGACATTACACAAGTAATCCATAAAACACTAATGCTAATTTCTTTAAGAGTGATATGATAAAAATAAAACTACTCTATTTTATAGAGTCACCTTATTCACTTTGCCCAAATGAATACAAACATATTTATATCTCTCTTTTTTTTTATTTTTGTTTTTATTTTTTGGTCGCCCAGGCTGGAGTACAGTGGCACGATCTCTGCTCACTGCAACCTCTGAAGCCCGGGTTCAAGCGATTCTCCTGCCTCAGCCTCCAGAGTAGCTGGTACTGGCACCTGCCACCATGGTGCAGGCTAATTTTTGTAGTTTTAGTAGAGACGGGGTTTCACTATCTTGGCCAGGCTGGTCTTGAACTCCTGACCTCATGATTCATCCACCTCAGCCTCCCAAAGTACTTGGATTACAGGCATGAGTCACTGTGCCCAGCCTATATATCTCTTTATAGTTCTTACAATGATTTTCCGATTACAAAAAACCTTCTCATACGTTAAGTTTTTACCAGCTAAAACAACAAAGAAAAACTAACTGTATCATGCACACTTAATTCTTATGAAAACAGAATTAGTTGTCACAATAAATAGGGGTCATCCTACAATATCTTATCTAAACCAATACATTTTTGAGAATAAAAGAGAGTGATGTTATTAACTATGTCAGGGTAACAGGCCTAAACTGTGAATATCCTCAGAAAATTGGACACCATATTTTTCCTAATGACAACATAAACCTTCAACACAAATCTTTTGCGTCTAAATACTATTTTCTTTCCACTACATTACACTATTCCAGGAAATTTTTCAACCTGGATGTTTGTGTGATTAATTCACAAGTGTATATTTTCCTATTGCCTCTTTATTCAACTCAGCCCACTGAGTGTAACTTTTTCTTTGCTTTCATAAACTTGGCAATTGCTGTTATATTTACAGTACTTTATCTCAAGATAGGTAAAACAACAAAAACAGTAACAATGCTAATAACTTTAATAACTAATATGATCCTAATAATGGTTTTACTGCTTTTCAATGGGTTATTTGTAGGATGTTTCTAATATTACCAATGAAGTAGGAGACAACTTTATCAATTATTACTGATTTGTTGGATTCTGGCTTCACTCCACTGCTTGAATCAGAAGGGTTAACATTAATTCTACTTCAAACTGTAAATATACTTCCCGAATTTGATGCTCCTTAAAAAGTGGTAAATTCTATATTAATTTACAGAAGATCATAGATTATTTCAAATGTTTTTACTGATTAGGGTTAAAAATATGAAAAAATGAATCTGTATTAAAGCAAACATTTCAAATCCTTCACAATGAATTCAAGTCTCACATATATATTCATTTAATTATTTGATTACTTAGTTTTTAAAGTATTTGTGCAAAATTTAATTAACAAAATCACTTTTTTTTTGCCAAAGCTTCTGTTTGTTTCTTGTTTTGTTGTTGCTGTTGTTGTTTTGGTTTGGTTTGGTTTAGTTCATTTGTTTGTTTAACTATTGTATCTCCTAAAGCATAGTACAGTGCCTCACACATAATAGACACTTAATAAATATTTGCTGACTGGCTAAACTGCCTGAGAAAAAAGTTTATATTTCACCTGCAAACATATTTACAAATAAAATTTGGTAGATAAAAAGGATAACGTAAGAGTTGGTTTCTGAACTATCATTGCTTACTGAAGGCTACTGTGTTAAGAATTGACTAAGATCCCCCATATTCTACAAAGACACCAGCAACTGATAACCATGTCATAAAATCTGTTTCTATGGAATAGTTATATTAAATTCATATTTAGAATTAATTTACCATGATCTATCAGATCTCTGAAATACAACTAGCAACTTCAAAAAAGCATCATATACATGAAGAAATTATTTTTTCCTTCCTGAAGTCAAAAGTCAAATATTGTTTTAAAAATAAAATGCCCTTTTCTTGGCTTGACTTGGGAAAAACGTGTATACTAATCAATAACAAATTTGAGATTTTCTCTTCACAATTCCCCTCCTCACCACAGTTCCAGGATGAAAACTTGTTTTAGATGGCATTTTTCTGTGCTGGATGTGGGGTTTGAAAGGTAATGTTTAGAACTGACGAGAAGTGTTGTGGTGTGGCAGTACAATATAGTAGCAACATTATGATAAAGAGCATGCCAGTAAGGATGACCTGGACAGAAGAATATAATGATGAAGAAAGTTTTGAGACAAAAACAAACCTTAACATGATTTGCTAAATAATGTCTATAATCCTCTGTTCCTTTATAATTGCTTCAATTATAAAACTAGCCTTCAAAATGCCTCAAGTATGTTAAACTTCTGAACCAGCTACTTAAAAACCAAAGTTATGTTTGATCCTTTTAAACCAATGGCTTGAGAAAGTTTTGAGAATCTGATGAAAGGTATGAATGGTCAAATCAGAAAATTATATATCTATACAATCTAAAATTATATAAACTCTCAGCGTTCACACAATAGAATATAATTTCAAAATATTCACTAGGCCCTTAGAAGCCATCTATGAACCACTTTATCTATGAAATCAAAGTTAAGAACCCTTTTTCCAAAAATAACTTTTTCATTATGAAGCAAAACAACTGATAAATTTTTCACTTTAGGATTAGAAGATACATGTGTGCATACACAAACACACACACACGCAGATACAAACACACACACCAAGTGGTCCAGTATGAATACAGGGACATCATTTCACATACTTCCAATGCAACTCTATAAAACTAGTTGATATACTGTCAGGAAAAAATGTATCTCCAATGTGTAATTTAGAACAATCTAGGAATTCTTTATATTACATAATTTTTAAAAATACTAACTTTTCTGGAGAAATTTAAAAAACTTTTTATCAGAAAATGTATATAGAAAAGAATATACTAGATAACTCAATTGCACATCCTTAAAAGGATGAATTTACTCCACTAGTTTTTAAGGGCAAATGACAAAAGCTGTTAACAATTTGGGGGCATCTAGAATGAACCAATTAGGCACTCATGTGAATTATCTTAAAGCTATACTGTAAAAGACACTACCATCACCACTCTACCAATTAGAAAACTTCTAACTAGATTAAGACATCATGAACAAAGAGAAAAAAAAGTAATAAAAATCGTGAACTCCACCAGAGAGGAAGGTCCAAACCGCAAGCATAGATTGATGACAAAGCTGCTTCCTTCTCCGGCAACTGTAAACAGTACCCTTGGGGTGAGTTGTAGCAGGAGTTCATATATTTTAAAATGAGCAGTGGTTCTCTTGAGCCATGTAGGTGAGTCAGGTAGCATAAAACAGATTTAATTTGATCCTAGTTTTTTTTTTATTAAATTGATAGTGTTTCATTTAACAAAACACCATAAAAAGTTTTCCTCTACTCTTTTTCTTTTTAACAGAAAACAAACAAACAAACAAAAAAGCCCGTTTGGTCAGACTGAAATGTAGTAGCAAACACAAGGATTGCATATGTTGCATTTTTTGGTTCCTAAGGAATTGCTGAAATGACATAATTAAAATCTTTCAACAGACATACTTTATTTTAATTAACATATCTCTGACCTCTACACAGTTACCATGTGCAGTAGGGTGTGTGTGTGTGTGTGTGTGTGTGTGTGTGTGTGTGTAAGATCTATCCTCTTAGCCAATTTCATGCATACATTACATTATTGTAACTATTGTCCCCATGTGGTACATTAGGTCTCATTTTATCCTGAAACTTTGTACCATTTGACCAATACCATCAGACTTTCTGTTCCATAAAGGATATTAAACAAAGTTTAAAGAAACAACCAGTACTATCTACATTTAAGTATTATATAGGTAATCTAATTTTTTGCTTAGTATTAATTAAAACATTTTTTCTTGACAATAGTATTGTAAATAGGTTCTCTCCTTTAATCCATTAGTGAGCACAGTATGTTAAATATATGGTAAAATGGTGCACAGTGAAAACATCTCTAATCTTCCTTGGAGTCAGGCTCATATAATGCTCTGGAATCATCATCACTTCTGTACCTGCTACTGAGCGTTGTAAGCAGAATGGAGAAGACAGTTAATAACTGGGATGGCCTTATTTTCCCTTACTCCTTTCCATAGAAAAGTATAACATAACAATGGAGTACATTATAAAAAAAGTGCAGTATAATTAGCATCCTTAAAGGGGGTTAAACTGTAATTTTTAAAAAATATTTCATTTTAAATCTTTAATCAATAATAAAATACGTTAGCATGCATATTAAGCTGAAATTTATAATAAATTATGTATGGATCATATTCTAAGTAGATCTAGATTTTAGAATTACATGTAAATAATGCAGTCAACAATCAACAAATACTCATTGACAGGGCATACAACCTGCAGCCAGCCTGCTGCATTGAAGCCCCAGTCCTTTGCTCTACATGTACCATTGCAACCTACGTGAACCACAGAGTGCTAGGCAATAATGCCAGGTGATACTTCTTTCTCTTAAACTAAGTGACTTTGAAAAGCATGCAGTGTCTTCACATTCACAATCTTCAAGATTTGTTTTTGCTTCAGGAGATGGTGGAAATGGGTGATGGTCATGGTAGTGAAAGGGGTGCACACAGAGCTATGTTAACATCACCACCAAAGTCAAGTATACTTCTCTGTCAATTCAAGTGTATTTATTTATTAATTCTCCCACACCCTGCTGTTACCTTAAGAAGGGCAGCAGACCATCTAGAAAAAGATTAGAGCATTGAAAAATAATCAGCAGAACCTCATGAAGTTCATATTTTCAGTGACTTACCGTTCCTGCTGTTCACAAACTTGTGATAATCACTAGGTTTCATACTGTTTTCATATTACACGAAGCTCATAAAACTGAAAATATAAACCCCGAAACAAAGACATTGATGGCAGTGCTAAGAATGTATGTAAGTGTAAAAGAAAAAATGTGGAAGTTAGATTCAAATTTAAAAAGACCAAATTGGCCAGGCGCCGTGGCTCACGCCTGTAATCCCAGCACTTTGGGAGGCCAAGACGGGCGGACCACGAGATCAGGAGATCGAGACCATCCTGGCTAACGCGGTGAAACTCCGTCTCTACTAAAAATACAAAAATAATTAGCCGGGCGTGGTGGCGGGCGCCTGTAGTCCCAGTTACTCGGGAGGCCAAGGCAGGAGAATGGCGTGAACCCGGGAGGCAGAGCTTGCAGTGAGCCGAGATCGCACCACTGTACTCCAGCCTGGGCAACAGAGCGAGACTCCGTCTCAAAAAAAAAAAAAAAAAAAAAAAAAGACCAAATCAATCCCCAGTAACTGGGATTACAGATTGTGCACCACCAATAATTTTTGTATTTTTAGTAGAGACGGGTTTTACCATGTTGGCCAGGCTCATCTCAAACTCCTGGCCTCAAGTGAACCACCCACCTTGGCCTCCCAAAGTGCTGGGAATATAAGTGTAAGCCACCACATCCAGCCAAGACCAAATCACTTGATTTGCTGACAAAAATAATGTGATATAAGGAAATTAAATAATTTTTTGACAAAAATGCAGTATATTAAATCCTATGAATGCCACAAATCTGAAAGTTTTAGTGACAATCATATCTGTCGCCAAAAATAAAGGGGAGCATTTTGAATTTTCAAATAAAATATTTATGTAATGCAAAAATTAATTGTCAAGTTGGAAACTAAATCTTTCACAGGTCACTTTAAAGTCAAATAAAAGTTTAGTGTTGGAAAAATAAATTGTTCTGAAAGAGTCTCGTGTAAACACAGCCCTTTAAGGATTACCTGTCACCAACATTTAAAACAGCAAAGAAAGGCTCAGTACATATGGTAGAAGATCAACCTAGTGGTGCTTTACTATGAACAGAAACATCCTAGGAAAACCCAGAGGATATGTAAAAGCAACTCTCCCAAAATTCGAAGCATACTATTTTTTAGCACCACTTAAAAACTAAGCAATACAGAGATTTTCAACTGTTTTCTATTACAACAGAAAACTCTTATAACTGTTTTCTATCTGTGAACCACCTGCTAGTTCTTAATTGATCTTTTAATAGCTATATTTTATTGTTATTGGCACCACTTCTTACTTCCTTTACTACCCTAGATAGTCTATAGAACTATATACTTTTATACCTGCAGTTGATTCTTCTTCAAGATTCTATCCTCAGTCTTCTTTCTATAATCATAAATCCTTGGTGTTCTCAAGTACTTTCATAAACATACGCTCTTTAAATCTATAGCAATAGCTCAGAACTCTTTTTCAAACCACAAAATCACATTCCAAAATGTCCCAAACTCGATATATCCTACTCCAAACTCACGGTCAGTTTAGGAACTCTAGGTTCTCCTCTACATTAGTTTCTAATTTCAGTTAACGGAATCGCTATTTCACTGCCAGTAAGCCTCAAAATCTGATAATTTTTCTACTTGAACTTCTGTTGATGAAAAGGATCTTCAATTTACCACAATTAGGTTCTCAATAGAAATGATCGGCTGCGCGTGGTGGCTCACGCCTGTAATCCCAGCACTTTGGGAGGCTGAGGCAGGCGGATCACAAGGTCAGGAGATCGAGACCAGCCTGGCTAACAGGGTGAAACCCAGTCTCTACTAAAAATACAAAAAAATTAGCCGGACGTGGTGGCAGGCACCTGTAGTCCCAGTTACTCAGGAGGCTGAAGCAGGAGAATGGCCTGAACCCGGAAGGCACAGCTCGCATTGAGTCAAGATTGTGCAACTGCACTCCAGCCTGGGTGGCAGAGCAAGACTCCATCTCAAAATAAAAAAAAAATAAAAAAGATCCTAGCCTATGAATAATGCGTATCACATATCAACTGTTGTTTTTGCAATTGTCTTCAATATGGATTATTTAGCTTTCTCATACAGAAATCTTCCTCTTCTCTAAGAAAACTTTAGTTTTCCAGCCCTTCGATGCAAGAGTTTTGTAATTTAAGCCCTTCGATCTAAGAGTTTTGTAATTTTTGATCAATACTACATTTGTGTACCACTTGGATATATCTAAAATTGAAACAAATTTTCTATAATAAAATGAATAGTGATAATCTCATACTTTCTTAAAGAATCAGCTGTGGAAATAAAAATATTCCACCCAATATGCCTATTCATGTCTTTTTAAATTAAACTTTTCAGTGAACAAGACTGAGAATAACACTGATTCTGATTTGACTTCATTCTTTAAGCATTGTTATGGTTTTTGTCACACACACATACACAAATAAACATTTTAATTTTAATACAGTCAAATTCTGAGTCTCTCATATCTAATTTAAGGAAATATAACTTTCATAATGTCAAAAAGATATTCTTGTACATTTAACTTCCAAACTTTAAAAAAACAGCTTTTGTTCATGGTACATGTATTTTCCTATACTGATGGCTAAGATTCTAAATATCCCTCACTATAAGGTTCAGAGTTTCCCCATTCTCTGGTTCACGTATCACAATGAAAACTAAGAAAACTAAGATCATGGTTAGTAGCCAGCAATAAATTAGGAATTCACTTAACAAAAGTGATTCATTTACTTCCCCACTTCATCTCTCTATCATGTCTTCCTCCTTTCAAATCTTTCTATATAACACTTTAAAAAGTGTTTTTCTCTTATTAGCTTAATAGGATATTTTTTTCCTTTCTTCCACTTGTTACCCTTGTATTGCCTCCAAAGGAATTTCATCAGAAAATAAACCTTAAAGTGTTTCAAAACAGAACATATTTCATAACGTTAGAAAACCACAAAGCTGCAGTGAATTTAAGGAGACATTTTTGTCTTAAGTCTTGAATGAAAAGATGAGGACCTGATATATTATTATCTTCTACTTCATAGAGGGTTTCCTTTATTCTGTTTCTATGGAATTAAATCTTCTCTATAATTCCTGAACAAAGTATTATCCCTGTTGTATTTAAATGGATCTTCTCCTCCTCACTTATAAATAAATCAATATTACAAAGATACTTCCACAAGGCTTATTAATCCAAATGTATTTAATACGAAATACAGGATGGGTGCTTCAAAAGAATGTTCAACCCTTAGCAGTTGATGCATAAACACCACAGAAGATTAAAAGTCCTTTTAACACACAGTCATTTCCTAAAAGTAACTAAGTGACTTTCTCACTGAGACACGTCCACACAGTTTTCCAAAGTTGAAATCAGTTATAGTGTAATTTATTTGTATACTATGTCTTGCTATAGTTAGAGGACCAAGAAAAGCTATCCTTGGTAAAGCGATTGGAAAGCTTCATTAAAGAAATTGCACAAAGGAAAACTTAAAGTTTAAAAGATAGTAAAAAAACATTGAATGCTGAGTGGTTCAAAATACTAAAAGTTAATGCAGAGAGAAAATCCTATAGGCAAACAAAATGATTATTCACAAGCAGGAGCTTTTTGTGCAGTCTGGTGCAAGAAAAACAATGTGAAAAGGAAAAGGCTATAATCCTTCGTATTCCTTCGTATTAACTACTCTGTTTATAGGAGCAGCTGCAACTTCTATTGGTAGATGCCAAGACAGGGGTTTTAATCAGCTTATAATGGGAAGTGCGCAAGAAACTCCTTGAAAATATTAGCACTAAAACAGAAATAAATGGCAGGAACTGGAACAAAACTAGAGAATTCATAGATAAACAGGCCTAAAAGGGATTAGATTTATTCCCCCACTCCCTGGCAAAGACTGCAAATCGAGAAACTAGCAATTACAAGGACCCAGTGAGTCTAACCAAAAAATTAATGCATTATTCTGAGATTTTGATTTACAAATTTGACTAAAGATAAGAAATGATGCACATACAATCAAAAAGTTAAAATGAGTGAAGAAATACACTAGGCATAAATAGGCCATGTGTAAAAGACCTTATCTATTAGCAATCTTGGCTATTTTCAAGCCTTCAACAATTTTTGCTCAATATGTACATATTTTATATGTAAACTAAATAAAAAATGTGCCTAAAATATTTTAATTCAAATGCAAATTAGTCAAGACACACCTAGGAATATAATGTATTAAGAAAACTATATTGCTTAGAATATACTATATAACCACTTTATTGTTGAGCTTAAATAAAAATTATTTTAAAAATATTATTCCAGATTAAATTGAGTCTATGGATGATTTATAAGTGTTACAGGATAGTGTATCATATTTAAGTATTCTTGTAAACAAACATTAGAATCCCAGTCATATTTTGCACACAGAAAGATAAAAGTGAACCTAAAGATGTATTGATGGCATGCTTATACTTCTGTACTACTGCTTACTATATAACTCTAAAGGCTATTTCTCAAATGGTTTTCCTAATAAATCTATGGTTTTATTGATTCCCAATAAATCAATGGCAAATTTTAAAGAAAAAAAATAAACTAAAGAACGAACAACAACAAAAGAAACCTCTTGATAAAAGACTATATAAAATAGAAGACGACTAAAACTCTTATTTACCATGACAGATTAAAAATAACAGCTTTGCACACTCTGATTAAACCATGACAGTCACAGCTGCTGTCATTTAGTGTGCTTGTCATTTAATATATGCTAATATAATATATTTAAATGTATGTGTGTATGTGTACATAAGCCCAATTTCAAACAATATGGCAAAGATACGGATTTCTGAGAAATCCAAGCAATGAAGCTATGGCACAGAAGACAGGCAAACAAAACAAAATCTTCAAATCTAAAAAAAACTGATTCAGAATGTATTTTTTAGCAAGTATTATTGGTGGTACTGCTTTGATGCACTCCAATTGGAATACGCTGTTGACTCAAGGCTTCAAAGTGCCAGAGTCTGACTTCTTGCCCAAGGGCCCCGGACCATTAGGACACACTCCTGTCATCCCATGTGAATGCCTGAGGCACATCCTTCAGACTTATACACTTGGCAACTTAGGCTTATAGGCCTTCATCGTTCTTTAATTAAAGTATGTTTTTAAGTTTCATCTCTTTAACTAGACTGGAAATTACTTAGGCTCACAAAATATGTCTTATTACATATTCCAACACTCCGCGCTAATTCCACTGAATAATCTCAAATGACTTGACCTTTGACAAGAAATGCTTCTGTACCAAACAAACATTTAAATACACAACTGTTCTAGGGGTGCTAGGAAATTAAACATTGATTTTCATCCATCGTCTCTTGTTAAAAGTTTTTACATTGTAAGACTGTCAGTCAGGTGTGATGGCTCATGCCTGTAATCCCACCCCTTGGGAGGCCAAGGTGGAAGGATCACTTGAGCCCATGAGTTCAAGATCAGCCTGGGCAACATAGCGAGACCTAATCTCTACTATAAGTAAATAAAAAATCTAGGTGTGGTGATGCACATCTGTAGTCCCAACTACCCAGAGGCTGAGGCAGGAGGATTGCCTAAGCCCAGACATTTTAGGCTGCAGTATGCTATGACTGTAGCCTAAAATGTAGACCACTGCCGGGACTAGAGAGAAAGACCCTGTCTCAAACTAAAAAAAAAAAAAAAGAATGTTCATATATAATGCTAAATGTATAATAGATTACAAAAGACATAAAAGATATATTATTTATTACAAACTCCACTTGCAAGACTAGTGATTTTCAATTCCTTTTTACTCATCAACCTTAGGAGCTCACTAGGGACAGGTGTCAGGAAGAACAGTTTGAGAATAGTGCCCACCCCTTAACTCCCAAATTCCTGAAGTGATGGTGATAGACAATCTCCTTCCAGGTATTTGGTTCCAGAACGATTCTGGACCACTGTTTCTGAAGGTGTGGTAGTTGTACCATTCATGGTTCTTAATATGATTTCAAGAACTACATAAAAGGGCATGTTCTTCATCGTAATAGTGGATAATTAACAAATATTCAGTATACATAAATCACATTTTATTTCCATAGACATTTCCAATAACTTCTTTTTGAAATCTATTCATTTAAGAAAAAATTCCTTGCGCAATGTAAGAAAAAATATTTAGTGAATAATAGCACAAAAGGATATGGTTTGGTAAAAGTTGTGACACTACGTAATGCAATCTCTTAAACGTAAAATAATGGCTCAAAGGTCCATGAACATGGCACCACGGCTAATGTGTTCACCATTTTAATCCCAAGGTCCCTGCCAGACAGTCCTTGGACTTATGTTGCAATTCATGACATTTGCTGAAAGAGTTTAATTGACAGGTCCTGCCTCTTAAAAGAAATGAAAAATATCAACTTTGAGTAAATGATAGTCTTCTATGCAAAGTAATTCAAATACTACTCACATCCCAGTGCTCCAAAACATATTTCCCTTACTCACTAAATTGTTTGAAACTATCAAGTCTTTCCTGGTCAAAACACTGAAAGCCCAACCTCATCCATGAATTACAACTATGATCTGCTGTTTACTGTGTCATATGCATATATCATCATGTGCAGCAGTAGTTCTCAGGAGACTTACAATACTGATGGCAGTGTGACATGGTCAAATACTAGACATAAAGTATTTTCTAGAAAATAAACAGCATTGAACATTATTTCTGATATGTGACGTTAACTTACGGGATGTTCACAAAATGTTACAGATGATAAAGTATAGTTGTGTATTATATAGTTAATAAATTGTCTTAACCATAATACAAAAGGAAAAAATTAACAGACACCATAAAATTACCTTTTTCAAAGAATTAAGAAGGAAAAAAATTATAGATCAGCATCTCTGTAACATTTATTTGAATAGTTTAACCATTTATTAAATAGCTAGTTTTGAGGACTCCAACTCAAGCCTTTCCTTTGAGAGCCTTAAGTATAAAGTGGTTTCTAAGATAGTCCCTGAAAATGATGAAAACTCAAATATAACTGAAACCTATTACCAGCAAAACAGTCCTTATACGCTCTGCCCAGAATTTCTACAAATAACAAAATCAATGAAATTGAAATTAAAAAAATGAATCAGTAGCCTACCTATGATTTAGTTCAAGAAACAAAAAAGCCAACACACCTGAGAAAAAGGAAGGAAGATGTTTGACATCTTCCCTTAAACTGCCTCTTAGGCAAAAACACTGGATTTATAAAAGACTAAATAAATTTTATCTTTTTAAAACAAGTTTTTAATACAGGGTCTCGCTCTGTTGTCTGGGTTTGTGTGCAGTGGCGCAATCTCAGCTCACTGCAACCTCTACCTATGGGGCTCAAGCCATCCTCCCACGTCAGCCTGGGAGTAGCTAGGACTACAGGCTCACCTCATGATGCCCAGGTAATTTTTGTATTTTTTTGTAGAAAAGGGTTTTTGTCATGGTGTCCAGGCTGGTCTATAACTCCTGAGCTCAAGCAGTCTGCCCACTTGGGCTTCCCAAAGTCCTGGGATTACAAGCACAAGCCACCAGATCTGGCCTATTTCCCTATTTGAAACAGTAGTTTTAAATGGCCAGAGTACTGCTCACAACCTCTTATGTGTATGGCCATTCAGATATTGCAATTAACAGGGAAAAAAAAGCAAAAACAATTGATGAGTGAAAGAAGAAAGAAAGGGAGATGGCAGCTGTTAAGCCTGCAGTGCAGGAGGTACACCGCAAGTTAACTATTATGAACAGGGTGTATTCAGGGATGATCCTGGTAACTGCCTATGGTGGAATTTGTAGATGTCTATGATGTCACCGTGTGGAACACAGTAACAATCAGAGGCAACAGAGGTTAAAGACACCCTGACTTCACATCATATGATGCTAGCCACTGAGAACTGGGCTGAATCTAAGCTTATCAATCTTCCTTCTAGTTACAGAGATGGAAAGGGAATATGACCGTCACTCATGTGGAAGTTGAGCCATTAGAAGAAAGTCCACACATCTTATCTGCCAGTAAAAACCTAGTCTCACCAGATGTCTCTTCATTCAAGCAAGGTAAATAGTAAAATAAATATATGAAGACTGTAAAAAAAATGCTGCAACACGAGAAAAAGGTAATTTTGTCCTGACATATCAGAAAGAAAAACATCTACCTCAAAAGTGATTTAAGCCCAGGCACGGTGGCTCACATCTGTAATCCCAGTACTTTGGGAGGCTGAGGCAGGAGGATCACTTGAGGTCAGGAGTTTGAGACCAGCCTAGCCAACATGGTGAAACCCCGTCTCTAATAAAAATAAAAAAATTAGCCAGGTGTGGTGCTGCATACCTGTAATCTGAACCTGGGAGGCGGAGGATGCAGTGAACCTAGATTGTGCCACTGCACTCCAGTCTGGGTGACAGAGCAAAATCCTGTCTCAAAAAAAAAAAAAAAAAAAAAAAAAAAAAAAAGTGATTTCGCACAGAAACTTGAAGAAATTATTTCAAAATCTGTTCCATATCATCAATAAAATGCTGAGGAACCAATTACTCTGAGGTGGAAGAGAAGAGAGAATACAAAGAAAGGAGATTCTGCCTAAGAATGACAGCTGCTCCCGAGGAAGAAAACATGAGTTGGAACAGAAAAAGAGTCAAAAGCAAATACTTTCTTGTATTGAGAAACCACAAACAAAATAAAACAATGACCTGAGTGTGCAGATAAAGTTTCCCTATATCCTCTATAAACTTAATGAAAAAATATCTATTTCTAGTCACTTTCTCACAATACTTTAAATCATAAAACTTTGGGGAAAAGTTCTTCAAGGTTCTCCTTAAAGAAACCAAATTAACCCAAATAAGTGTTTGTTTCGTTATGTAAAAACAACCAAAGAACTTCTTTCATGAAAGGTTCAAAAATATGTGTTTCCTTACTGAAAAAAAGTTACTTGATTATTTGTGCTCGTGAGCAAAGAATAGCTAATATTAATTGTTTACTCACTGAGTATCAGACATCTTCTAAACTTCAGATTTCTTAATCTTCCAATACATCTCTGAAACAGGTACTATTTAGTACCCCATTTGACAGTTGAGAAACTTAAGTCATAGGGAAATACACATGACTACAGAGGCAGGGTTTCTATATTGTATTAAAATGAGAAAGTTTGAGAAGTTCAGTCATTGTGTACATTGTTAAAGGTCTTGGTTATTTGGATTTCTCCTTAATTTCCCTGTCTGATTCTTCTTTATATACAAAATTATAACAGCAGTCTCTTCTTTATAACATAGAACTTCTGGTGAGAACTTTGGAATCTTAAAACTGTATGCTATTTTTCATATTACCTGGTGATATAAGAGTTATCTTTTACTAAAGCTAGGAGTTTTTCTTGTTGTTAATAAGATTATTTTTATTCATTAAGATGCTATCAAAACAAACAAAAAAAGTCAGTACAATTCTAAAGCACAATAACTTGTTCTCTTTCAAAAGTACAAGAACTCTACAATTAATACAACAAATCTATCTGCATTCTGCTTTTCAACAGTCAAAAACAATACAGCCTGAAAAACAGTGGTCCATTTATCTAAACATCTGAAATTAAAATTTCAACGCCATGAAATGATATAGCTTCTACACATCTTTCTGTTTTCCTTTTCCTTTTTTTAATTTTTAATTTTGTGGGTACATAATAAGTGTATATCTTTATGAGGTACGTGAGATATTTTGACACAGGCATACAATGCTTAACAATCACATTAGAGAAAATGGAGTTTCCATTACCTCAAGCATTCATCCTTTCTCAGTGTTACACAAACAATCCAATTTTACTCTTAAGTTATTTTAAAATGTACAATAAGTTACTGTCAACTGTAATCACCTTTCTAAGTATACAAGTAGTTTCATTTTCAACACTGCTCTTCTTTAATCTAAAAATTACTCATGACAAATATTAAGTAGCACATTCAAATGACCATAACTAAATAATTCTAAGTCAATCATGAAATTATAATAGGGTAAGTAATGACTATGGAAGTTATTTTTATAAAAAGATTCTTCTTTCTTTATCGACTCCATTGCAAATCTAGCAAAAAATGGTAGTATATTAAATCAAGTATCAGTCGAGAAAATATTATATGCAAAGGATTATTCGAGGCACTGTGGTAGTTAAAATATAAATTCCAATATCCTAGGAATGTGCAATCAGGAAGTGAAGCAAAATATAATATACTACTTTACATTTGTATTTAATGAAATCTAAATGTGCAGACACTATGAGGTGCTAGAAAATTCAGATGGGAAATAAAGTAAAATACACTTCCTCTTCTGAGTTCATCCCTTTGGTGACCCCAGCTGACACCCAACCTCTCCCCGGCAATCTGCATCCCATATTTTTTTGCTTGGTTAACTCTATTCATTCCTTAGGTCTCAGCACAAATGTCATCTCTCTTATCTACCCTGCTAGGATAATTCCCTATTCTCATCCCTTTTGTAATATGCTCTCCAAACATGTTATACTTGTCTCTCATAGCACATATAATAAAGCAATTAGACTAATTAGCTGTTTCTTGTTTGTCTCCTCAATTAGAAGGTAAGTCCCCTAGGTATAGGACTAGGTTTGCCTTATTTACCATCATGCCCCAAGTCACGGCACATGGAAAGCACTCAACGAATATTTGTGCACTCAGGGCCTGGCCCACAGAAAGTGCTTAAAAATATTTGTGAAATTAGTAAACGGGTGCATGAGTGGTGGGGTAGACAGATGGCTATCTGTAATTTAGATCTAGGAACTAAAACCGTGAGAGGAGACAGGGTAAAACTGAAATTTGCTGAGGAGGGTGAGAGCAAGCAGCAACGAAGTCCAGTCATCAGATCCAATCATTTTGTGCTTAGGAAAAATGAAATGGTTTAGCAAAGTAGAATGCAAGCAAAATAAATTTTACTAGGGATAAAATTCACCAGAAAATTGTAAATTTTTTATTAAAAATTAAAATTAACAAATTCAATCTAAATAACATAATTCCTTTGTTCAAAAACACGTATGGCTTCCCAATACAGAACTGACAGAGTGATACAGGCTGAGTGGCCCTTATCCAAAATGTTTGGGACCAGAAGTATTTTACATTTTGAATTTTTTCAGATTTTTAATATTTGCATTATATATACTTACCAATTGAGCATCCCTAATCAGAAAATGCAAAATGCAAAATACTCCAACGAGAATTTCCATTGAGTTTCAGATTTTGGAGCACTTCAGATGTAATACAAATCATTGGTCTAACATTACAAAAACTTCCCTGCTTCCATGTCCTCTGTTATAGATTCTTTATATAATCTCTAAGCTCCATTTCCAATACCAGTCTATAATACACTAACAGAGCTAGAGTTTTAGAATTAGAGAACAATGACTTTTACCTAGAAGTAACTCCTACAATGTAGTCCTGTGTCAACTTTTCGTGTCCAAAGACTACCATGATGCTTCATACTTTATAGGTCCTAAATAATGGAAACGTTGTTTGACTTTAAATCTTCTCAACCATTTGCTATGTGATAACGACTAAACTATTTAGGTAACTTCTCTGTGACTCAGATAATTTGTCTGAAAGGTACTATCAGTTGCCTTATAAGGTGTTTTGTACATAGCATATCCTCAAAAATGAGCTGCTTCTTTTCTCATTCTTCCTACTGGGGGATTCTTTACTGCTCTTTGAAAAACATGACAAAATGTAACAGTTAAATCAATCCTCCTGTAGAAATCACAAAAAGGAGAGGTTTGTCCCTGTTGGTTGATGAGAGTAACTAATTATGTTATCTTCACAAAGTATATTTTGCAAGATTCATTTCACACTCATATAAAAATGAGCTTCCAAGATATAAAATCAATCATCTAATCCCAGACTGCAAAGGCAGAAGCAGTAGTGCCAAGTTGAGAAAACAAAGCTTTATAGATTTCAATCCTTGTTGCTTCTCCTAAGTTGTTTACTTACTTGAATGCCTCTTTAGTAAGAAGCCTAACAGTGACAAAGATAACAAAAATAAATTCTCCAGGGATACAAAACCCCAAGCAATTGGGTTTTACTAACAAGCACAGGACATTAATAATAAAGAATAAAGCTGCTGATCAGTATTTGTTTAAATCTTTATACAAACAATGGGTCATTCACTCCAAATTCCATGCCCTAAAACATGATTTATGGACATTTTCTGGCCACTAAATAAAAAGTGCAGGTTTTTACTGTCTTCATTTCAAATAATACACTATTGTTCCTTTCCTGAAACAAACATAGTTCTTTCAAAGCCCTCAGGAAACTACAAAGTAAAATTGTCAATTGCTTTTGTGATCATATATTAATTACCAGGCTGACTTTCAAGGATCCAACTTTCCGTTGCTGAGCAAAATAAAGTTTTAGTGCTCTGGACAGAAAATCAGACCAACCACAACATTCTCTTAAGCCAAAATCTAATCCAGAAGAAAGCCCTTTTTTTCAATTCTATGAAGGGTGAGAGAGGTGACTAAGCTGCAGAGAAGTTGGAAGCAAGCAGAGGTTGGTTCATGAGGTTCAAAAAAAGAAGCTGTCTCCATAAGAAAAAAGTACAAGGTGAAGCTGTGGCAAGCTATCCAGAAGATAAGCTAAGATGACAGATGAAGGCAGCTACACTAAACAACAGATCATCCATGTAGGTGAAATAGTCTTCAATTGGAAGAAGGTGTCATCTAGAACTTTCATAGCTAGAGAGGAAGAGTCAAAGCCTAGCTTCAAAGATTCAGAGGACAAGTAGACTCTCTTGTTAGGGACTAATACCACTGGTGAATTTAAGTTAAAATCAATGCTCATTTACCATTCTGAAAATACCAGATCCTTTCAGAATTATGTTAAATCACTGCTTGTGTTCCAGAAATAGAATAACAAAGCCTGGGTGACAGTATATCTATTTCACAGCATGGTTTACTGAAGATTTTAAATCCACTACTCAGAAAGAAAAAAAAAAGATCCCTTTCAAAATATTACTGCTCATTGATAACGTACCTAGTCACCCAAAAGTTCTGATGCAGATGTACAAGGATATTAATGCTGTTTTCATGCCTGCTAACACAATAACCATTCTGAAGCCCATGAATCAAGGAGTAATTTGAAGTTTCAAGTCTTGTTATTTAAGAAATCCATTTTATTAGGCTATGGCTGCCCAGAGATAGTGATTCCTTGGATGGATCTCAAAAGAAGTTGTTTCCACTCTCATGGATGGCTCTGAGGGCTTCAACAGTGCAGTGGAAGAAGATGTGGTGGAAATAGCAAGAGATGTGAAAATAGCAAGATAAAGAAATTTAGAAGAGGAGACTGAAGATGTGAGTGAACTGCTGCAAAATTATAATAAAACCTGAATGGATGAGGAGTTGTTTTTATGGATGAGCAAAGACAGTGATTTCTTGAGAAGGAATCTGCTCCTGATGAAGATGTTCTGTTACACAGTTAAAATGACAACACAGGATTTGATATTACATAAAGGTAGTTGATAAAGCAAGAACAGGTATGGAGTGGGCTGATTCCAATTTTGAAAGAAGTTTTACTATAGGTGAAATGTTATAAAACGGCACGACATGCTACAGAGAAATGTTTTGTGAAAGGAAGAGTCAATTGATGCAGCAAACATCACTGTTGTGTTAGTTTAGGAAACTGCCACAGCCACCCCAAATTTCTGCAACCAACACTTTGATCAGTCAGCAGCCATTAACACGGAGGCAAAACCCTCTAACAGCAAAAAGATTACTACTTGCTAAAGGCTTAGATGACTTTTAAGATTTTTTGCAATAAATATTTTTTTACTTAAGGTATGTACATTATTGTTTAGATATGTACATTATTGTTTAGATATAAAGTGTGCAAACATAACTTTTATCTGTAGTAGAAAATCAAAACATCTGTGTGACTCACTAATATGGTTTGGCTCTGTGACCCCACCCAAATCTCATCTTTTAGCTCCCATAATTCCCACGTGTTATGGGAGGGACCCAGTGGAAGATAATTGAATCATGGAGGCGGGTCTTTCCTGTGGTGTTCTCATGATAGTGAATAAGTCTCACAAGATCTGATGGTTTTAAAAATGGGAGTTACTTTGGGAGGCTGAGGTGGTGGATTGCCTGGAGTCAGGAGTTCGAGACCAGCCTGGCCAACATAGTGAAACTCTATCTCTACTAAAAATACAAAATTAGCTGGGCATGCTGGCATGTGCCTATAATCTCAACTACTTGGGAGGCTGAGAAAGGAGAATTGCTTGAACTCAGGAGGCAGAGGTTGCAGTGAGCCAAGATCACACCACTGCACCCCAGTCGGGGTGACACAGCGAGCCTCAGTCTCAAAAAAAAGCATGAGTTTCCCTACATAAGCTCTCTGTCTCTTTGCCTGCTGCCATCCATGTAAGATGTGACTTGCTCCAGCTTGCCTTCTGCCATGATAGTGAGGCCTCCCCAGCCATGTGAAACTGTAAGTCCATTAAACCTCTTTTTTCTTCCCAGTCTCAGGTATGTCTTTATCAGCAGCATGAAAATGGACTAATGCAATCCCTTTATTGAACACCTGTTTTATTACTATCTCTGGATCCAAACTGGCAGTATATTTAAAGTCTGACTGTATCTATAGTAGTAAGTCTTCCAAGTCCTAAATATCCTGCTATTTCATTATTCTGCAACTAAAACAATACATTGTTAAGGAAATCAATTCTTTCAGTTGAAAACTGAGTCCACTAAGCTTGGTATTCATTATCTAACTTTAAATTTTGTGTAGTTATTCATAATTCTAATCACAGAATGCTCTGACCAAAGTATTCTAAGATAAATAAATTTCTCCAGGACTTAAAAATCTTAAGACAACTCTCTCCCTAGTGCCAAAAAGTAAAAATAACAAAAATATAGCACAAAACAGAATCTACCCTATGTGAAGAAAAAGTGTAATATTTAGGTAATTATTCTTAAACTTACATTTAATGTTCTAAGTCATAAGACAACCTAAGAAAGATTTCAAAAACATATTTTGAAATAGTTAAGATTACTGTCTTAATATATAAACCTACAGGGTATAGAAGGTTAATATGTATCACCCATAACACTTATAAAGTAATTATAGAAAACTGCACGTTGATAAGGATTGTTGGCCTTTCTTTAAAATGTTTACATTGTATTCTATGTCAATTGTATTCTATGTCAATCATTTGACTGAAAGTGAGAGCAAATTTTGAAATATATTTCTCTAAAACAATTTTAAGCACAAGTTTAATCGAGTTGTGACTGTATTATTTGACACCTGCACCTTTCAGGTTCAAAAATGTAACTTAGAAAATGTCACTCAGGCTGGGTGCGGTGACTCATGCCTGTAATCCCAGCACTTTGGGAGGTCGAGGCCGGTGGATCATGAGGTCAGGAGATCGAGACCACCCTGGCCAACACGGTGAAACCCCGTCTCTACTAAAACTACAAAAAATTAGCCAGGCATGGTGGCAGGCACCTGTAGTCCCAGTTACTTGGGAGGCTGAGGCAGGAGAATGGCGTGAACCCAGAAGGCAGAGCTTGGAGTGAGCCAAGATCGCACCACTGCACTCCAGCCTGGGTGTTAGCGAGACTCCGTCTCAAAAAAAAAAAAAAAAGAAAGAAAATGCCACTCAATAACTCTCACTTGAAGTCAACACTGCTCTAGCTGTAGTACCATTTCTAAGCACTTTTCTGATTCTGTCTTTACATTAATCTAAACTGAATGCTTTTCTATAGTGCTATATTTTTCTATTATTTCATAATACTGTACACTTAAGAATTCCTTAGAAATCACTAGGTCCAATTCTGTTTACATATGAAACATATTTGATTATACTCAACGGAATAACTGTATTAAAGTCATTGGATTAAAGTAATTGGGTTTTGGGTACTGAAACTAAAAATGAACCCAGGTGATTTAGACTGTTTGTTAGTGTACGTCTCATCCCAGCCTGCTACATTACATTCTCTTTCATACTTACTTTACCCCAAGAATAATAAATTTGAGGCAAGATTTATGTTAGATTGTTTTGGAAATACCTAAAAAATGCAAATTATGCTGGCACTGATTGATTGCTTTGATTAATTACACTGCCCACTTACAATATGTAGAAGAAAACAAATTAACGAGAATACCGCCAGTGACCACTTACATCATTGAATTACAGCAGTCTTCGTGTGTTTTCTTATCTTTCTTAAGGATATCTTTGATGATCTGAGATTTCTTTCTCTTTCTCTCATTGTACCTTAAAGAAAACCTGGATAGGAGTTTGTCTGTACCATTATTTTCTAAATTGTTATTTCAACTGATTGAAAATTTAATTAACAATATTATTATACCTGAGGGGGGGTCATTTAGGGATTCTATGCTACTTTTCAACTGTCATTCGCTTATGTTAAGACTATCTACCCTGATCCATGTATATCCTCAAGATAAGGGTCTCTGGTCACAAACAATGCTCACACAAATCTTGAGAAGGAAATTAAGGATCTTTATCAAAATGGGTCACTTAGAATTAATCCACTCTTGATTTTTAGTACAAGAATTAAAAGCAACCATTCTTCTCTGGATCCTCAGGGAACTCATGTCCTACTTAAAGAACGCCTCCAAGAAGGAAAGCTAAACAAGATGAGGAGGAAAGCTAGGGAAATGCAAACACGGCAAAGAGAGTTGGTGCCTTTTTTGCCTAACTGGGAAGGGCACTTCCTATCTTCTTACCTGATTTCCTTCTTTCTCAGCTAGAATGATAAAAATGTGTAAGGTCAACCCTCAGGGCTGATTCCAAGGTAAAAGAGACAAGAAATAGACCTCATATCCAGCCAGTCTAGGCTCGCATGAAGAACTTTGCATAGGTTGCAAGGTCATCATTCAGAAATTCAGTGGGCTGGCAATAAAGAATGCACCTTCTTCCAGATCATGCCGAATCTAGCATGGAAGACAGTTACATTTTACCAGCCTGAAGAAAACTCTGACTCACAGATAAGAGTTTCCATCCATATAGCTAACAGTTCAATATCTTAAACAGTTTAGTACCTAGATCCAAGGAAGTGAAACAACCAGTAGATACGGCCTTTTCATACTTCCTATGCAAAAGATGCAGAGATAAAAGTAATGAAAAATTTCAATATTTTTATTTGTCCACATTATCTTTGAACACATTTTACTTGTATTTGTGTACTGATTTGCTAATTGTTTTCAAAAGTAAAAAGGAGAATTTAAATATTTAAAACACATTGTGAAATTCAGTTTGTCTATATCCAAACACACCAATACCACATATACGTAATAGGAAACTACTTCAATAGAAAGCATTTCATTGAACATGCAAAAAGATCAATGAATACGTGACTCTACTGCATGATCAAGTTTCAAACCTGCTTACCAACAAGTTTTAACAAGATACATATATAACATGGCATCCAGTCTATCACAAACTTATTTCTAATTTCAGAAAATCAACTCTTAATATAAACTCAATTATTATATAGGTAAATTCCCCACTTTTGCTCTTTACCTTCTTGTTTTTCACATTTGGAGAGATCTTAAAAATAATATTTCCGGTGTTAGACATTTCAGAATGAATGTCATAACCTAGGCAGAAACAGAATATGGGGAGAAAAATACACATGTGCATGTATGTGCACGCGCACACACACACACACACACAGACACATTTACCTAAGCATTTAGTAATACCCAAACACTACACAGTTTAGCCTCAGTTCTGCTCCATAATAGAAAATATATGTGTGCTTATTTCATCTTGTCTCTTCCATTTTACTAAGATACAGTGAATTACATCAATGTAACTGCATTGCATTACATCAGTGGCCTAAAATAAATAATTGGCATTATGTTTAATACACTGATCAATGAAAATGAAAGTTTTAAAATTTTGTAGATAATAATTCTTTAAAAGGAGGCTTAGAATATTTGTGTATCCTTTAAAAGCAGTATATATGGTTTTATGCCTTTAATTTCTAAGAATTTAAATATGAATGTCCATAACAATATAAATTTCAGCAATTATTTAGAGTATGTTCTTATTA
This sequence comes from Piliocolobus tephrosceles, assembly GCF_002776525.5. Classification (NCBI taxonomy): domain Eukaryota; kingdom Metazoa; phylum Chordata; class Mammalia; order Primates; family Cercopithecidae; genus Piliocolobus; species Piliocolobus tephrosceles. The sequence continues at coordinate 32,875,780 of NC_045436.1, read as the reverse complement.
TTGTCAAACTGCTGACATTTCATTTTGTGTAATAAGATTTAGGCCATGGTCAAGCTAAGCGGTTCACATCTGTAATCCCATAACTTTGGGAGGCTGAGCTGGGAGGACTGCTTGAGGCCAGAGTTCAAGGCCAGCCTGGGCAACACAGAGAGACTCCACCCCTACAAAAATCACAAAAAATTAGCCAGGCATGGTGGTATGTGCCTGTACTACTCAGAAGGCTGAGGTGGGAGAACTTCCTATGCCCAGGATTTGGAGTTCACAGGGAGATATAATTGCCACTGCACTCTAGAGTCTGGAGACAGGGCAAGACCTTGTCTAAATAAATAAATAAATAAATAAATAAATAAATAAATACATACATAAATAAAATTCAGGCCTCTATACTCCCTATTTACAATTTCCAATACAACAAAATAATTTTGGCACTTCTTCTTAGGTATCCTAGCTCTTAGACTAATATTTAGTCTTGCATTACAGTTCACAACTCCTGTGGTGAAAATTATCAGCTAAAATGCTTGTTAAATTATTACAATCTTGCATTTAAAAAGTCAAAATATAAAATGCTTAGCAGGAAATAACACTTGAGAGAGGGCAGAAATGGAACACAGTGGGGAATAAATAAGAGAAGGAGGTACTGGAAGATAAAATGTGAAAGTTCTGGCAAATTCTTACACATAATATCTAAATTATTGGTGCAATAACATTGTGGGAAGGGCAATTGTTTAGAGACTTTGGTTTTCTGTTAGTAAAATGCCAATGTACTACAACTCTCTTGCAGTAAGTGGAGTATTCATGAAAGACCAGAAAGTTAACTGCTACTTCATCCCAAAAGATTTTACCCGTGAGACTTGTACTTCCAGTTGAGACTAGTATTTTTTAACTGTGTGCTTAAAACAAAGTAAAGTTTTTGTTTAATAGATTCTAGAAAATATTCTGAATTGCTATTTGGCAGACACACTTTTATTACCAAACTGTCATCCTACATTTAGCATACTCTTTTAGCAAAATCTTGATTTTATTCTCTCACCTTAAACTGACCATGACCTTCATGAAGGTCGAGCATGTCCCCAGCTCTGAATCATAGCTGAATTTAATTTATGGTTATCTCATTTCCCCTAGGCTAGTGACTGTTCTAAACAGAATCATAAGATCTGACGCTGACCAATAATGGAGAAGTTGCACTTACAAAGAGATGGTTGTGGAGAAGCTTCCCTTTTCCATATCTGGACACAACTATGTGAGGAGGTGATGCTGGAACAGGCCAAGTGTCTGAAGTTCACAGGTGAGGTTGACAGGAAAATATAAACGATTTAACCAACCTAGTGATGATGCCACTGAGCCCTTGAATTAACCCTGGATCTGTGCTAACTATAGACATCTTGTTATGTGAGATAATAAACAATATTTAAGCTATGATTTGGGTCTTTTATTTCCTGTGGCTAAAAGTATCCTAACTGATGTTAGCATATTTTATTCGAATTTTTGTATGTATTCACACATAATACGCAGCCTAAGACAAAGCCACATGAGCCACTATTAAGTAAGTTATTTCTAAAAATAAAAAAGAAACATTTCTAGATTCAAATATTCTAATGAAAATGATACTTCATTAAGATGTAAAAATGAATAACATCATGCAGGATGTTACTTAGCATCACAGTTTGCTATAGGTGTAAAAGTCTGATTTAGATTTATAAGTAATTTATAATAATTATTGATATAGATTATTTATTTAAATTCTGTTAACTTGATAAGAAGGAGACTTCCTTTACCTCTGCTGTTTAGTAACAAGGCAGAAAATATACAGAACTGCTCATTTTAATGTCATCATGCCATTTTCATTTGTAATTTTACATAGTTTTTGGGAGTAAGAATGTATGTTTTCATTAAATATGAACATTAAGAGTCTGCCTGAGGTCACATATTTTAACTCTTTCTTAGTAATTGTTTAAGTGACAATGTCACAAAAGTAATCACATCATTCCAAAAAAGAAATCAATCGTTAGTAAAGAAAATGCAGGAGTTCAGGTTGACACCCGGAGAAGAAGAATATATACATTTTTATTCAGTATTAAACTAGTTGGAAAAAATAGAAAATTGAAACTTATTCCGTGAATAGTTCAAAAAGCTTACTAATAGATATCTCTCTTACAAATAATTCACTTTTAAAAAATACTTTATTGTCTTCTGGGTGTAGTGCCACACACCTATAACCCCTCGCTTTGGGAGGCTGAGGTATGCCGATCGCTTGAGCTCAAGAGTTTGAGACTAGCCTGGTCAACATAGTGAAAACCTGTCTCTGTGAAAAAATACAAAAAATACTGGCCAGGAGTGGTGGCCCATGCCTGCAGTCCCAGTTACTTGGGAGGCTGAGGTGGGAGAATCGCTAGAGCCCAGGAGGTTGAGGTTGCAGTAAGCTGCGATCCTGCCACTGCACTCCAGCTGGGCAACAGAGTGAAACCCCGCCTTAAAAAAAAAAAAAAAAGATTGATAAATATAATTCAAACATGGTTATAATGGGCTGTGTACTATAGTTCAAACAGGTCTAAAAACATTATAATAAATTTAAATTTATGACAAAATTATGGAGGTACCCATGGAGAGGTGTCTGAGTTGTCAACAGTAGCACTTTCTGGAAGAGTTAAATAATAAAGGTGCAGCCTTGCCCTACTGGTCCAGTTGTAAGTTCATGTTTTCTTTATGTACTTATCAGAAACATCATACTCACATTGGTATTATGGAACAATATTAAAAAAAACGAAACTTCATATTGTGATAAGTCATTTAGAGTTACAATTAGCCAACTGGCCACTATACGGTGTTCAAGAATTCAACTTTGGGCACATATTTATACCATCTAAGCAATTACAATTTAATTTAGTTTGATGAAACCATAAGGAAACAAAACCTTTTCTGATTATAAATTCAGACACAAAATTAAATTGGACATCAAAATATTCTATAAAGAACATCCCCATCACAGGATTTTTTTTACTCTATTATTAAGAAATCTTTCTTGAGAAATCTCTTAACTTTAAAAAAGTCATCTAACTGTGTTATTAGTTTCTTTTACGTATTGCTTTGATTTCCCCTCAAAACATTCAACCTTGCTTAATCTTTGTGTTTTTCTAAAACTCACATCACTTTTTTCTTAGTCTTTCATTTCGCCTCCAATGTCCCTGCCCCTACCCACACAATCTTGTATATTTATTACTGGTAATTTTTGCATTGTTTACCAATTGGTGTGCAAACCTTCAGTAATTCTCTCTACATTAAACATTCATAATATGGTAGAGGAGGAAAAGGCACACACAACTCTCACATAATTAGAGAGATTGTTCACCCAAGAACAACATGCCTGTTATTTCAAGTTTCTCAAGATCTGTTAAGTGCTTTGACTTACTCTTTTGAGGTATTGCAATGTTGTGTAATGTCATGGTTTGTAACAATTTCTTTGTGAATTGCCCTCAGAATTCTGAGACAATATGTCATGTGTCTACTACTGAGTGCTGAAGAATTCAGACACCATTATTCTGGATGATTACAAACCTCTCATTTTCCACTCAAAGCTATTATCTTCAAAAATCTAGTTTTCTTGCCCAGAGGCCTGCCCTCTTCTCAGCCATGATTTCTTAACACTATTCACAATTATTATTTTTTCTCATGTTTTCTTCTACTCAGATACCCAGTGGTAATTACAAAATCTCACATACAGGTTTGATATTTTCCCTAAACATTATGCCTTTCTATTAATACCAACTTAATTCATATCACATTTTATACTTTCTAGGATACATACAAAAATAAGATGTCAGATAATCTTCATATAAATAATTTTCCAAAGTTAATGAAAAAGAACAGAAATTATTGCCATCACACATGCAAGAAAACTTTGAATTAGTACAGTTAAAATACTTGGCCAAGAATTAAAACTGGGATTCCAATTTGGGTCACCTTCAAAGCTAGTGCTCTTAACTGCCATACTGCCTTTTTTTTTAACATTCTTCATGTCTATGATGACGTAAGTAGGAGTTCACATACAAAACTTGAACCTTTTTGTCATGGGTATTACGCTCTTAGATCAACAGAACTCCACTCCACACAATTCTACAAAGTGTAATGGAACAGTTTAATACAGCAAACTCCAAAACTAAAAGGAGATCTGAAGCTAACAGGCATTGTTTTGGTTTTGGTTTTTTTCTAATCTTGTCAGTTGCCCAATTTTCAACAGCAGCCAACTGGCTTTCTCCATGAATGGAATCTAGTGCATGTTACATCTAATTGGTAACCTTGCAAGTCTTATTTGTAAAAGTTTAGTCATAGCTAAAGCTGCATGCATTGTGAATAAAAAAAATGTTGAATGGTCCAAGTGCCGGTTTATCAGGGGGAAAGCTATGTGGTAACTTATTTGATGGATTCATTGATTATTATTTTTTAACTTTTACTTATTTATAAGTAAGCAGCTCCTCTGAGTTAACACATGCTATAATCTGGGTTAATATGTATTAAATATCTACACCTTGTGAGTTCATGAGGTTACAGAAAGGTAAGGCACTGGTCTGGAACCTACACGTGTCAAGTGAGGTGACTGTATCATATGGGAAGAGGGTGTAAACTTGAAGCAGTAATCCATGGAGTGGCATAGAAAAGCAGCCAGGGATGTAATCAGAAAGGAAGAGATGCCTGAGCATTCATCCAGAAAGTGACGAACAGAATGGCAGGGATTTGTCCACTGCAAAAAAAAAAACAGCATGTTCTTTCTTTAGCTTTGAGGTCTTTTGAGTCTGAAAATGAGGATCTGCCCCTGCACCCTTCATTCCAGCTGAGTCAAATTACTGTGTACCTCCTCACGCCAGGCTATGCTGCTTCAACACTTGGCACATGCTGCTGTCTCTGTTTCAAATGCCCTTTCCCACCTAACTCATTCTTCCTCCTTTTCAGACCTAGACAAGTCTGAGCTTTTCTGACCAGTCTTTCCTGAACAGTCCTCCATCCCATTATCACCTTAACTACTGAGAGTGAAGGCTTCTTCCTACCCAGGCTACCAGGGTACCTGCATCCTCTTTGCTTGGTTTACTTAGTCACTAAACTGAGGTCTCTTTAAAGCAGGAAGAAGATCTCTTTTTACCTAACTCATAACACAAGGTAAACAGATAATAAATATGCTGGCTAAAATGCTAATATAAAAAGTCCCTTAATTAAATGTATAATGTTACATGTAAATATTGATAAGGCAACATAATAGCAAATATAAATTTAAAGAATATCTTTTAAAAAGGTAACATTCCCTAAGACTATTATTTCAAAGTTTAAATTTTTCTGTAGGTAACTCTGTTATGTATCCATTTGGTAATATGTGTATGTGTGTGTGTGTATATATACACATTCATGTGTCCCTTAAGGATGGGATATGTTATAGTAAATGCATCACTAGGCAATTTTGTTGTTGTGTGAACATCATAGAGGCCATAAAACCTTTATGTAATAGCCTGCTATACATCTGCACTATTATGGTACAGCCTATTGCTTGTTGGCTAAAAACCTGTACAGCATGTTACTAAACTGAATACTGTAGGCAACTGTAATACAAAGGTAAGTATTTGTGTAATTAAACATGTCTAAACATAGAAAAAATAAAGGAAAAATACAGTGTTATTATCCTATGGGACCACCTTCATATGTATATGCAGTTTGTTGTTGACCAAAATGTTGTTTTGCAGTATGTGACTCTACACACAAAGTTTTTTGGTAAAAATATAAACTAAATTTAATTTGTAAAGTGTTTCAGGAGATTATAAGAACAGGGTAAAAATTTTAAGACTAGCATGATTCTTTATTGGAGTTTACATTCAAATCCTTTTCCATGAGGTTTGGCATCGCTGAGGACATTGTCCTGAAAGTCTTATGAAGTGCTTTGAGAAACAGTGTTTTCCACCCTGCCAGTAAGAAAAGACAAATTGAAATAACCTCAGATTAACCTTTCAGCAAACTTTTACTGCGTTCAGATAAATAACATTAAGTACAGATTCAGCTGAGCAATATAAACCTTTCTCCTCGCTTTAATATATGTCCTAAGACATAGTGGTTAAAGGTAGCTGGCTTCACAGCAGAAGAATTCACCATTCATAATAACCAAAGGTAAAGCTTTGATTAAAAGTGATCAATCCCCCAAAAAGAAACCTTCCATGGGTGTCAATGTACATTAAAGAGTTTTATAACTGCATAACTGGAACATAAACCCAAACTAGTACTCTTATTCAAAATGCCATGATAACAATGAATAGAGTATTCTAGACATGAAGCACTCGCTGGTTGTGTATCAAACCAGCATTTACTGAGCCACAGGATTCAGGTTAAGGAGAAGCCTTGTGTAAGCTCTAAACATAGTCCTGATTAGGTTCAAAGGCTAGCTCTACCAGCTATGTAATCTGAATCAATTAAAATACCTGATTTTTATAAAATGAGGGAAAATAACACCTACCTCATAAGACCAAAATAAATAAATAAATAAAGCACCAGTAAATGCTGGGAACCAATAGTGTCAGATATTGTTGCAACAATCACAGTCAGTTTTCTTCAGTAGGTTATATATTAATTAAAGCATAATTAACAAAACTGATATATGCTTCTCTACTCAGCTTGGAAATCCTGATAGCAACTAAAACTCAATACATCAAAAGCAGAATTAATGGTTTCTTTCCCAGAAACATTCTGAGTTAAGATTTATTGTTTATTTTTGTTGTTGAGATTCTTAATTTTTTTCATTTCCTGATGGTACCACCACTTCTTTTACCACAACTCTCAAATAGAAATGAGACACAATCATAACAGAATGCTGTCCCAATCTTTGATGAATGGTGAAACGGAAATCCAAAAAAAGGATATAAAAATTCCAAAGGATTATTATGGTGGGAAAAGTTAGAGAAAACTATAAACATATAATAAATTAAAAATAAACAGAAACTTAGTCATGCCTTACTAGAGGAATTCCATAAAGGAACCATTCAGGCAAAAGATTTTGGGTGGATTTATAATTTCTCTACAGCCGATGACATAAATTGAACTGCATAAGCATGTTGAACCACAGTATCATTTGCTGCAGTTAAAGCACTCAATAGTTATCACTAAAGCTGTTATACTTCTTACATCAGATGTCCAAGGCAAGATTCTAGGCTCTAACATCTGGGTACTTGCTGGTATTTTAGAGGACTTGACCTTCCTACTAAGTGCACTGGAGTGAAACTATGTAGGTAACTGGCAGATGCCTGACAAGGTCCTCACTACCCATCCCTACTACACAGATTTATTACATACCACCAGACAAGTCCTAACCAGGACCCTATAAAATCCCTTCCTAATGATCTACCCTTTATATTTTGCATTGCAATATCCTCTATTTGGAAACAGACTAACAGTATTTGTCATAATTCTTTTTAAATTTTCTGTGAGTCACCTAGAGAATTTTAATGCAAAAAGGAACCTTAAGGTATGAAGAGAGTCTAGTTTTCTTAATGTATGAGGAGCTATCCTCTTTATTACATTAAGCAGTAGCAATACATATTTTAAACTGCATTCAGGTGACCTATGGTAAGACAGACCATACAGACACAAGTAAAAAAGGTTCTAACTAGATTTTTTTTTTTTTTTTTAAGACGGGGTCTTGCTTTGTCACCTAGGCTGGAATGCAGTGGGCAATCATGGCTCACTGTAACTTCTAACTCCTGGGCTCAAGCAATCTTCTCACCTCAACCTCTTGAGTAGTTGGGACTACAGATGCATGACTTTTTAAGCTTTTTATTGTGTTTTGTTTTATTTTGCAGAGATGAGGCCTTACTCTGTTGACCAGGATGGTCATGAACTCCTGGCCTTGAGTGATCCTCCTACCTCGGCCTCCCAAAGTGCTGGGATTACAGGCAAGAGCCACCACACCCAGCCTAGATGCATTTTTGAAATCATTCATTACCATCAAAAAAAAAAATTCTTGCTTAAGCAAGGACAATTACTGCTCAGACTGGTCTGTTAGTATGCTTCATTGACCAGCAATGATGCACACTAAGAAATTGAAGGGGCAATCAAAATAATTATAATTTAGAAATTCATATCTTTATCTTAGAAAATATTAATTTTATAGACATATTATATACAAACACACATTATATGTTAAAGTCATCCACAAAAAGCATGCCAAAGATTACATAACTTTTTTCTTTTTATTAGTTTTCTTCTCTCACACAACTAGAATTTGAAGCCTCTCCTTAGACGGTGTGTTTCTGTAGTTCATAACCATGTATCACTCACCTTTCATCTCGACATCTTCCAAGGAGATTGATATGTATCAGGTGCCTCAAAATAATGGGTATACTAATTGATCAGCTATTCACATTCATTATCCCATGGCTAAAAACACATCCATGCCGAAATGTATTACTTCATCGCTGTAAGTATATCGGCAACCATTTACGTGTATTAACTATCCCCCTTTAGAATTTTGATCAACTATATTTTATTTTAGTAATCTTGACTTTTTATTGGACAGTTCAAAACCTTTTGAGAAACAAATAGCCTAATTACAGTCTAAATACATAATGTAGGATTCTATCATCTAGATGGTCATTCTAACTTCCTAACTGGGCAATTTTATTATCCAATTCTCCCCCAGATTCATGCTATTGCCTGGTATTTAAGTCTCTCTTCATTAACATGTCATACACCATTTCAGCATTATATCATAATATTGTTCACTATGAATCAACCATTACAGCAAGGTTAGTACCATCTCTACTATAATGCATACAATAGGTGTTTATAATACAATTAAAATATTCAGCAATAAAGCAATTAATCTGAGCAAAATATATAGCAATATTTCAAACTCAAAAATTATGTCTTCAAAACTAATTAATCCTCTAGTTCAGAGGCAGATAGCACAACAGGAAATACATTAAACAGAAGATAAAATTGACAGCATGAGGCTGCAGAATAATTGGGATTCCACTGCATAGGAAATTGAAAGAACTCTGTGGTTAATAAGTCAGAAGACAAAATTTCTCTAAAAATGGTAACAACAAAATGAACAAAAACCAAACAAAAGGCTCATCACTCATTTTAGTCCGTTTGATTCAGATTTAGGTTCTATCAATTTTCTGTTGATTTGGATCCATTCCCACATTCTTTGAAGAATCTCTAGTTATTATGACCCTCAGGATTTTCCTAGCCCCTGGATATGCATTTTACTAATTCTGCATGCAAACGAGTATATAATTATATCCAACTATGAAATGTCCATTTTATATTTGTTACTCTCAGGTTTGTAAGACAGTAAAAATTATCTGAGTTCAGATAACATATCATACTTCTCCTGTTCCTCTCACAGAAGCTACTACTATATGCATCCTAAGGGGAGGCCCACAGGATGACTATGTAAGTTACTGGCCAGACATCCTTTTGATAATAAACGGGAGCTCTACTATTAATAAGGGGCAAAGACAGACCAAACAGCATGTTAGTTTTCAAGATCTTCTATTTCTAAATAAAATCATAATGGTAACACACAAATTCCACAGGATACACAAAAATTTAAATACTTAAATATAAAAGTATTTAAATACTTTTATACAAAAGCTAGGATAGCAAATCAATAGAAAAAAAGTGGGTGTGGGCCAGGCGTGGTGGCTCACGCCTGTAATCCCAACACTTTGGGAGAATGAGGCGGGTGGATCACTAGGTAAGGAGCTCAAGACCAGCCTGGCCAACATGGTGAAATCCCGTCTCTACTGAAAATACAAAAATTAGCCGGGTGTTGTGGTGGGTGCCTGTAATCCCTGCTACTCAGGAGACTGAGGCAGGAGAATTGCTTGAACCCAGGAGGCGGAGGTTGTAGTGAGCCAAGATTGTGCCACTGCACTCCAGTCTGGGTGACACAGCAAGATTCTGTTCCAGAAAAAAAAAAGTGGGTGTCATCAGAGTTGTTGAAAGTAACAAATTCTACCTTTATTCCTCAAAGAGATGAAAAAATCTATGTACATGTGAGTATACCTATATATAACATACACATAAAATACATAAGTGGTTTTAAACAAAAATATGAGACACGGGTCACACAGGAAAGCGCGAGAGTAAGTGAACAGTTAAGAATGAAATACCAAAACAGGAAAGTTACAGTGACAGTAGCTGAGTGTTGATTTGCTGGAAAAGCAAACATGATTAACATATTTAACATTCAGCCACTTTCATTTGAATGAATCAAAAGAAGGTAATTTAGTTAAATTTCCACAAAAATTAAGTAAGACTGGAAATGATTATATCATTTTAATTACAGACTACAAAGAAAATGAATAATAAAAATGGCATCAGGATTAAAGAATTCTGCTTAATTAAATATTAATTAAAGTGATCAACACATCAAACATAATGTACCTCTTTACCAAATACATAATTCAGAAACATATAGAGTATAATTTAATCATTATTAGGATAATTCAAAATAAATTAATAATTATAATGCCTAAAGGTTAGATATAAAAATCACTGTTGTTTTGAGGAAGTTTTTGAGGATTAACGACTCTCCACCAATGTTTATGAGTATCTAGCCTATGACTGGAAGAGTGCTAGATGCTTTCGTAAGTCCATTCTCATTTATTCTCCGAAACAACCCTGAGAGGTACGTGGTATCTTGACTTTACAGCTGAAAAACCTAGGAATCTAGGAGTTTTACATGCTCCTGGTCATGACACAGCTTTAAAGGTTAGACTGAAAAGAGAAATTTCACCTGACAAGGATTCCTCCAGCCCTGTGTCACAGGTATGACTTTCAACATACCCAGAACACCTTTAATCACAATTTAAATGGGGCAAATTTTAATTAAACAGTTGATGCAATATTTAAGATGGACAATCAAAATTTCAGTCACATATTTAGAAAAGTCATACATAACACATTAAAAGTGCATTAAGAGGTGAAAATACAGAGGGAAATGTGCAGACACCACTGTGCTATTTGAACAGCAAGTTACTATGGCACCTAAAGGGATAGAGGGTAGGAAGTTATTCAGCCATTCAGGCACAGGAACCCATGAAAACATAGGTGGCCACTAAAAGACACTTCATGTGAAAACCATGGAAGCTAAATATCACCAAGTACCACAACTAGAACTAGGTCCTTTTTGTTTTAGAAGCAAGAATTCTCTCAAGATTTGAAATTGATCCAAAAAGGGACTAACAATGTTTCTATTGACTATCTGTTAAAATGATGGCATCACTTTTGGCAGAAATGATCTCACTCACTTTATGAGAATAATAATTTAATATGCACATTAAAGAAGTCCAGTCGATACCTCTTTGCAGTAATAAAGAAATCTTAAAATGTACATACTTCTATGTAAAATAGGAAGTAGGAGAGAAAACTTATTTGGGGATGGAGAGGCAGTGAGGTTAATTCTTTAGGTATTATTAAGGTAAACAGAAAGACATTTGACTAAAAAATAAATAAGTCTCACTTTTTTAGTAATTTTAAAGTTGTGTTTTCTTTAATAATTCACCAAAAGAATTTGCTTGAATTAACTATATAAAAAATAAATACACACACACACACACAGGCAGGCAGAGAGAGAGAGAGAATATGAGAGAGCGTGTGTGTGTGTGTCAAAAGCATTATTTCGAACTCAACACACTTTAGGTTAACCATTTGTAAATTTTCATTCTACCCTCCCTCTCCCTACACATACACTTTCCAGCCCTGAAATCTGTGATTCTTCACCCATATTAAACTGACTGAGTGAGCTCACCTTTCCTATCAGGCGAGACGCTGGTGTAAAATTATATATCTTTTTTTTCTACATTAAAAATGAATTGAAATACGAAAAAATGAGTCAACTAAATGTTAAACCCACATAGACTTTGAGAAAGTTTGTAATCAGTATCTACATTAATAGACATTAGCATTTTTATGTCCACATGTTACTGATAATTGAAATTATTTCCACTTTTAGAGATTGATATGAGCAACTCAATCAACACATGGAACATACTGTCTAATAAATAAAAGAGATAAAAAGTTACATTCTGAAGAGAGTCCCTTTAACTCTTCATTGTAATTAAGAACTTAAGTAACTAACGATGGTAGTGGCTTTACAACAAAACAAAATCATGAGCTTCACACCATGAAGCTGTCCGTCTGCATGAAATGGATGACATGAAGCTCTGTGGAATCTTAAAAACCATGTATTTTGCATGTAAGAAGATGAATTGGATAGTAGAGGCAGAATTCTATAAACTGAACGCTGTGTCCTCCCAACACGTATATCTTGAGGCCTAATCCCCAATGTGATGGCATTTGGAGGCGAGGCCTTTGGGATTGATTAGGTCATGAAGGTGGAGGCCTCATGAAGGCAATTAATGTGTCAATAAAAGAAACCCCAGAAAGCTCACTCGCCTATTCCATTATGTGAGGACACAGCGAGAAGATAGTCATCTGTGCACTGAGAAGCGGGTCCTCACCAGACACCGAATCTGCCAGCACCTCGACCTTGGACTTCCCAGCCTCCAGAACTGTGAGAAATAGAAATCTGTTGTATACAAGCCACCATTTCTATGGTAGTTTGTTATAGCACCTCGAACAGACTAAGGAAAAAAAAAAAGTTAAATACACTAATGGAAATGATAAATGATAACTACTGGAGTGATAGGTATTGACAAATGCCTATAAATGAGAATAAAATAAATGAGTTTGGTATTGACAAGCCTTCCAGATCTGTCCTCCCAGCCCTCTCACTTTCACTTCTTCACAAGTACAATTTACAACTGCAACTTGTGTTTGCTCTATCATTTTTGTTTCAGAGGAAGAGGGATTTGTCCTCTTACTCAACTTAAATTTCCTCTTATTATGCTCAGGATCATACAAGCTTCCATTCTTTTCTTTTTTCTTTTCTTTTTCTCTTTTTTTTTCAGACAGGGTCTAGCTCTGTCACCCAGGCTGGAGTGCACTGGCACAAACACAGGTCACTGTAGCCTCAACTTCTCTTGGGCTGAAGGAATCCTCTGCCTCCGCCCCCAGAGTAGCTAGGACTACAGGTGTGCATTACCACGCCTGGCTAATTTTTCTGTTTTTTGTAGAGATGGAGTTTCACCATGTTGTCCAAGCTGGTCTTGATCACCTGAGCTCAAGCGATCCACCTGCCTTGGTCTCCCAATGTGCTGGGATTACAAGCATGAGCCACTGAGCCCAGCCCCATTCTTCTTAATACCAAAAAATGTACCACGTTCTTAAGGAACTTTCTTTTTCCAGGTTTTCCATCTCTTTGGCATTTACACATGTTCACATTACACATGTAATTAAAACAAAACAAAACCAGTAAAATATAGTATAATTGGCCCTCCATATCCATGGGTTCCACATTTGTGGATTCAACTAACCACAGATTGAAAATATTCAGAAAAATTAAAAATTCCCATAAAGTTCCAAAATGCAAAACTTGAATTTGCCTTGTACCGAGTACTATACTGAATCCACAAAATGTTGTGTAATCATGTAAAGTATACAGGTAATCATGTAAAGTATACAGGATAATATGTGTAGGTTATATTAAAATATTAGATCATTTTATAGCAGGGCTTGAGCATCCTTGGATTTTGGTATCCGTGGGAGTCACAGATCCTAAGGGATGATGATATTGCCTTACTGTCCTGTTGTTCTTGTTTCAAGCTTCTTAAACACAGAGTTGCTTCTCATTGTGAATATGTCTTCATGGACCATTCATTTACTAACTGCAATGATTTCTATTCTTAGTTTTTATTTAATAAATTAAAATTAGGCTGGGCATGGTAACTCAAACCTGTAATCCCAGCACTTCGGGAGGCCAAGGCAGGTGGATCACTTGAGGTCAGGAGTTTGAGACCAGCCTGGCCAACATTGTGAAACCTTGTCTCTACTAAAAACACAAAAATTAGCTGGGGGTGGTGGCATACACCTGTAATCCAAGCTACTAGGGAGGCTGACGCAGGAGGACTGCTTGAGCCTGGCAGGTGGAGGTTACAGTGAGCCGAGACTGTGCCATTGCACTCCAGCCTGGGTGACAAAGTGAGACTCCATCTCAAAAAGATTAATTAATTAATTAAAATCATTTTTCTTATGGTACCTACTGACACCTTAATTGCAAACTCCAAAAGGTAATTTTCAATCCTTATTTTACTTGACGTTTCTGCAGATAGGCAGAAAGATCACGTAAAATAAGGATTGAAAGGCATAGCTGAGCACTCTCTCCCTCCTAAAACCTCTACTCTTCCGGTAATCTGACTTACCATAATTCATTTATAAACTAAGATCATGACCTGCATCTCTAAATAAATATTATTCATTTATATTAAAGTAATAAACAGAAAACTTGAATCAAAGATATGTGAAACTTAAAAGTCTCATCCTCCTCATCTACCTGGCTACTGCCCTGAGATACCAATCACCTCTACTTTCAACTGATCCCAATCTCCAATCTTGATCTCCTAAATATGTAATTTTATAAATTCTTACTATAAATCACCACCTCCAGTTTTGATTTTCTCTTTTCCCCAAAATTCCTGAATGTCATACCTAAAATCCAGGCTCAAAATCCTTAGTTGGTTCCCTGTCCTCTAAAGAGCAATGCCATGCATTTAATGAACTTTTTAAAAAGGTCCATCACATGCCAGTTACCTTGATACATGTTGTGTAAACAAAAATCTCCTAACCTGGGAATCATGATCATTTAAATGAAGGAATGGGCAGCAAAACTAGGACAGGTACAGTAACAGACATAGTGGGTGGAGTCAGAGAAGTAATAGGTAAGACTTTGAGATTAAATGCTGCTGTATGCAGTCTTAAATGATGAGCAAGAATGAACCAGTTAAAGAACAGGGTAGGAAGCAGGTGTGGTGGCTCACACCTGTAATCCCAGCACTTCAGCAGGCTGAGTTAGGTGGATTGCTGGAGCCCAGGAGTTCGAGATCAGCATGGGCAACATAGCCCAACATCATCCCTACAAAAAATATTTTAAAAATTAGCTGGGCATGGCCGGGCACGGAGGCTTACGCCTATAATCCCAGCACTTTGGGAGGCGGAGGCAAGCAGATCACCTGAGGTCGCAAGTTCGAGACCAGACTGACCAACATGGAGAAACCCCATCTCTACTAAAAATAAAAAAATTAGCTGGGTATGGTGGCCATGCAGTATTCCTAGCTACTCAGGAGGCTGAGGCAGGAGAATCATTTGAACCCAGGAGGCAGAGGTTGCGGTGAGCTGAAATTGCACCATTGCACTCCAGCCTGGGCAGCTAGAGTGAAACACCATCTCAAAAAAAAAAAAAAAGCTGGGCATGGTGGCACATGCCTGTAGTCCCAGATACTCAGAAGGCTGAGGTGGGAGGATGGCTTGAGCTTGGGAGGTTGAGGCTGCAGTGAGCAGAGATCCTGCCACTGCACTCCAGCCTGAGTGACAGAGACCCTGTCTCAAAAAGGAATGGAAGGAAGGAAGGAAGGAAGGAAGGAAGGAAGGAAGGAAGGAAGGAAGGGAGGGAAGAAGGGAATGAGGGGGGGAGGGAGGAAGGAGGGGAGGGAGGGAGGAAGAAAAAGAGAAGAGGGTAGCAAAGTGAGCGTACAAAAAAGAGAATGCAAAAGATGAAACTGAAAAGTGAAGATTAAGCTTTCCACACCCAGCAATCTATTTTCTCTACTAGATTGATGGTTCTCAAATTGTATCATGCACATAAATCATTTGGTGTGTTTCTTAAAAATACTGATATGAGACCCACCCATAGAGATTCCACCTCATCAGATCAGTATCCATACCAGGGAATCCACATCTTTTACACTGGCCATGGGTGGCTTTGATATTGGGACAACCATAAATTCTACAAAATGGTCCTAGAGATAATGGGGAGTCATGAGAAGTTTCTCGGCAAGGAGCAAGCACATGTAAACATCAGATTGGCTTTTAACGAAGCTCCCTAGAAAGCATGTGCAGGACTCATATGAAAAGGGTAAGTCCAAGTCAGGGATACGAGCAGGGACACAGAGGGAGAGCAGGAAAGAATGACTGACTCAAGTAATGCCAGCAAGGATGGTCACAGAGTACATGACATACATCAATGGGAAATGAAATAAGAAGAAGTTGGAGAACAACTCCTAGCTATTTCTTACATATTGGTAGCGAGAGAGAGAGCAGGGCAATGGCCAGGTGTCTATTTCATTATTATTATTATTATTATTATTATTATTATTATTATTATTATTATTATTATACTTTTTATTTTTCGGAGACAGAGTCCCGCTCCATTGTCCATGCTGGAGTGCCAGTGGCATGATCTCGGCTCACTGCAACCTCTGCCTCCTGGGGTCAAGTGATTCTTGTGCCTCGGCCTCCTGAGGAGCTGGGTGCACCACCACCCTGGGCTAATTTTCTCATTTTCAGTAGAAACAGGGTTTTCCCATGTTGGGCAGGCTGGTCTCGAACTCCTTGCCTCAAGTGATCTGTCCGCCTCGGCCTCCCAAAGCTCTGGGATTATAGGCGTGAGCCATGGAGCCTGGCCAGGTGTGTAGGTTAAGGTAAAACATGTCTAGCTTTGAGCAGGCTACATTGACAGTGATGCAGGATAAGGGGAAGTAGGACAGAGAAATCTTACATTCAGAGGAGTAGGATGGGTTGGGTTGAGCTGAATGATTTTGGAGTCCTCAACATAAAGATGAGTAACAAAGACCATAATAGTCAATATGCTTACACTGGAAATCCAAAGTCCTAGCATGCTACACAGAAAATACTTTGTAATCGGACTCCTGACTACTTCTTGAGCTTATTTTTAACTGCTGTCTTCTACATATCTTTTTATAAAATATATTTGTGATTTCTGTCATTAAATATTTCAAACAAATAGAAAAGTTCAGAAAAGATTCTAATAAACACTGGTAGCTACTACCCAGATTTAATGAATCTTAATATTCTGTCAAATTTGCTTCAGAATTTTAAAATAAAATTAACATAAAGTCACAGTTGAAGACCCTGTTTCCTTTCACAATCCTGTATCCTTCCTTACCTCCTCAGAGGTAACTTTTTTCTTGAATCTGGTTTTAATCATTTATTGCATCTTTTTATATTAACCCTAATGTGTACATCCACAAACAATATACCTTATTGCTTTCCATGTTTCCACACATTACATAAATTCTATGAAACTATAAGAATCATATGCAATTTACTTTTAATAATTTTAATATTATGTTTACTTCATGTAAAAAGTAAAATATTTTTATCATTGCTGAATAATATTTTCTACAAATTTACCACAGTTTACTCATACAATTTCCTATTGATGAACAGGTGGTTAACAACCCATTGAATTCTATACTCCAGCCAAACCAACCACGTGTGGAACCCAAATATTCATGTGGCACAGATGTTTAGCTTTGGTTCATTTGATCGCTCTGCCTGAAATATTTTTCCTAGCATTAGCACATTAGCACTCAATATTTCTTCCTTTTTTGGGTCCCTGTAAAATTCTTGATCTTCAACTAGGCAGAGCAAAAAAATAGGCACTTGATAATTATTTATTGGATAAATAAAGTGTCTAGCTCCTGAAGATTAATTGATAGAGCCCCTACTACATTTCAGTTTTTAGAGTAACATAAAAGCCATGTCAAATAAATCCCACCCTCATGACACTAATAATAAGAAAGAGAATATCAAAATCAATAAGGACAAAAAAGGGTGTGTGTGTGTGTGTGTAAACTAGATCATAATATATTGCAATGTGAAAAGGGCAGTTACTCAAAGAAACCTTAATTTTGTAGTGATATGAAATACTAAATTTACATATGAATACAGAGAATATGATTATGAAATAAATAATTTATAGAACAAATTAAACAACATTTTATAATAAAATGAACAAATTAATAAAATATGCATGTATACATTTAAGTCCTAATGGGAAAACATGCACTTAATGAAAACAACAACTAGAAAACCAAATTAAGCAAAGGTGATAGAAGAAAGAGCTGACCACAAAGATTTACAATGTTTCAAGATTGTAAAATTAAGTGCTTCTCCCCATTTAGACGTATTACAAATATTACACAGTAGCAAATAACATAGCGGATGGCTTTCCCTATAAAAATTAGAAAGAATTATTTAAAATTTAAAACTAAAAATAACACATAGCAAGTTCGGAATAGATATTAAGAATAAAAGAGATCCAATAATTAAAGAATGAATCCTGACTAATGAAAATAAAATCAGACAAACATGGCAATCCAAGAAAACATACCTGTCAATGAAATAACCAGAAACAAAAATAAATCCAAGCGGGCACAGAGTGTGCCTTCCCAAATACCAGCCAACAATCCATTTCTGTAAAATGAGTAATTCTGTAGCATCTCTTGATATAATTTCAAGCTTAATTTTGAAATATAGCAAACTATATGAAGACAAACCATTACCTATAGTTTGGCAGGAAGAGGAAAGAAAGCAAGACTCTAAACCCAACAATCATGACAGAGCTGTATTAAAGGCCAATTTTAATATCACTTGTGTGATTTAAT
The DNA here is from genome assembly GCF_002776525.5 of Piliocolobus tephrosceles. Classification (NCBI taxonomy): domain Eukaryota; kingdom Metazoa; phylum Chordata; class Mammalia; order Primates; family Cercopithecidae; genus Piliocolobus; species Piliocolobus tephrosceles. The sequence goes on along the minus strand of NC_045436.1, from coordinate 32,857,220 downwards.
GTTCAAAACAATATCTGCCTTTTGGAATGCTGACTCAATAATGCCTTGTTAGTATCCAAAACCAGGTTACCTGTAAATTTAAAACAACTACAAAAAATACAATAATTGATTTTGTAAATGAAAGTGGGCCTAAGTGCCATATTCTTGCAATGATATTACAGCATGCAATTTACAGAAAAATTGGATTAAATTGGGATTAAAATGGGATGAGTGAAATAAGGCAATATCAATGAATCTTTAATTAGACAGAAAACAGAGTTCCTTATCAACTGACTTGGATTTTCATCTCTTTGGCACCCTAATTTACCATGCAAATTCATGGATAAAAGCTGGAAAAACGAAAGAGATCATAGTTAAAAGTCTTTTATGGTCAGTCATTAATACTGACTTCAGGCAAATTACTTAATTTTACTGTGCTTCTAACAGTGCTAAAATAGGCCTAATTATAACTAAACACACTCTAAAACCATCGTGAACATTAAATAAAATAACACCCGGGATGTGTCCTGCACTTATTTCTCTTGTCTATAGAAATTTATCTTTTACATAATAAAATAGCCTTCATTTCTCTATTGCTCGAAACACTAGTTCCCTCATTTACAAGATCCAAATAAGAATGAATAATCTCGTAACATTCTTGTGTGGCATATCTTAGTAGATACAAAGACATTTAAGAGAATTTCACCATCAAGTGTGTATTTGTGCATGTGTATTAGTTATTCCAACTAGCTACTCTCACCTGAAGCTCAAATGTACCTCCTCAGAAAAGCCTTCCCAGGTTGGTAAAATAGTACCTGCCAACCAGTGCATCTAGGTTCACTAACCCTTTATTCTTGCTGTATTTTTGTTTTTGGCATTCATTGTCAACTGACATGTCTACACTTAAATGTTTACTGATTGCTTATTCCCACTGCAAAGTAAGGTTCAACGAGAGCAGAGAATTGATATGTTGTTTGCTGCTGAATTGCTGGCATATACTATTTGCCCAATAAATATTTGCTCAATACAAGCACATGCTAAAAATAAAATTACCCAGAGATCATCTCTTAAAAAGAAAATTATCTTTTGAGCTAATGGAACACTTGCTTAAATTCCCGTATCTTAGCATTACACTGGACACTATGGGATTGGAAAAAACAGATTCTGTGCCTCTTTTGCACATGAGGGAAATACAAAAATTATCAAGACACTGGAGCCTATCATCTTGGGATAGGCTTAGACTGAGAAATAAATACCAATTTCAAATGTAATCTTCAAGCTCTAGTGAATTAATCATAATTTCTTAGCAAATAAAAGTTCAGCAATCTGAGAGCACCTACTGAATAATGACTCCATATTTTGAATGTCCATTATACGACAGACACTGTTTTTGATGTTTTATATTCATGACTTTATTGAATCTTCAATAAAAGCCTCACAGTGACCACAATATCACTTTTGTATTCTATGTGCCAATTTGCTAAGGTATTTCACATAATCATTTATGTTCATTTTTTCTCAAAGATGAGATAGTTGCCCATAATGTGCAATGTGTAAACTGAAATCATGACTCAAAGAGATTAATAAAATTTACCCAAATAACACAGAGATTGAAGTGTTAGAGCCAGGATGCATACCCGAGCCTGTGATTTGAAAGCTTCACATTCTGTCTAAAATACATTTCTGATCAACATTTTCCAAACTATCAAGCACTTCAACCTGCAGTAGAAAATACGTATCTAGTTCTCTCTCCTGCCAACCATTCAGAGTATCTGCATCCAATCTCTGCTTCATTCTCAAAGAAATACCATTTGCCTGGATACCAAAGTAAGTCCATCTAGAGTTTGAAGAGCTCAGCTTTGTTTTAATTACATTAGAAAGATTAGATTATGCTGTATTACCCGAGGGCTTATATCTACATGCCAGACCTACATTCTACATCAGAAACAATAAAGGAACATAATTGCCATGTACTATATCACATTTAATATACAGTAGATATATCATCTCAAAAATACATCCTAGCTCTGCTTACAAGCCTGTTATATAAAGTGTCAGTGACCAAAAGTAACACTTGAAACCCAGTATTAAAAGATGCTTCATCAGATACTTGTGTAAGTATACATAGAAACATACATTTAAAATCTATACATATGCATGTTTATGTATGTATGTTATATACACATAACACATTTAATATACTAGCACTTCTGAAGTTATCAGAAATTTTCAAAACAAGTAAGAATATTTTAAAAACAATAATATTTCATAAGTTTGGTGTACCCAATTAAATACAAATCACTTAAAAATACTGCTTGCTCAGGTTTCTTAATGTCATAAATTTTGAATATGACAAATTTAAGCTTTCTCTACCCTTTTTTCCATTTCAACTATATCCATTGTTAAATATAGTAAATTCAATTTCTATTTCATTGTTTAAAATTCTTGAATGTTTATGGCTTATGGTGAGGAGTGGTTTGGCTTATTCTTTTATGTAGTGTAAAGTAGGAATAATCACTTTCTCCCTTTGTTTCACTATATTTTTTTATAATCACTTGTAAAATGTGATACAATGGGATGTAAAACCATAATTTTAAGAGTAGACAGATGAGTAATAGGAGTTGACTTCCTGGTTTTTCACTACATTGTAATTAAGAATTCTTGGAAGGTAGCTTAGGGGGACAGTTTTAAAAAAGATTTATGATGTACTTTTAAAAATCTTGAGCATGGACAAAGGTTTATCTTTGAAGTTTTCGGATATAATTACAGTGTAAATAGACTTCTGGTTCATATTGCTCTTACAAGAGCACTTCCTCTTTGCAGACTTAGGTTTCCGGCTACTCTAGTCATTGTTCTGAGGGAGTCAGAACAAAAATTAATAAAAGTTAAAAGTTAATCATACTTTTCCCTTAATTTCTAGAATAATATCTGATATTCTTTAATTTTACACTCACTTCCAAAAAAGGCCTCACTGGTAATAGAAAGCCTGGCTTATGCTGGGATCTCAGCTCTGCCCCTTCCATTTCACCTTGCATGGATACAGTGATGAACTAATGTGGATGCATCCAAAACATGTTTTATAACATAAATTAAGGCTTTACTGCAGAAAAAAAAAATGTACTTTTGTTTAATAAACAAATAACAATCTACTGTTTATGAACTGCATTTATTTTACTCAGAACATGTAAATACTTGGAGCCCAGTATCTCAGATTAGAAGAATAAACCACCATCATGACTTAAAAATAAAAATGGACCAAAAAGAGATCACTAATACACTTTTAAAGAGATGTTTAAAATGCATGCCTTGTTAAGTAACACCTGTCTTTAATATATTTGCAATGTAAAAAAAAAAAAAAACACTGTTTTTATACATGTTGATCTTTTCACCAAATTTTCTTACATTAGCACCTAATTCTAATCATAAAACACACATTTGCTAATAAATGAGATTACATAATATAAAATGCATGCCAAAAATGCAAACAAAAGAAAATCCAAGGATACATAAAGTTTACTTTAGCAATCTACACCTGGAGAAAGGGAACATAAAGGTTTAGGGGTTTCATCTCTTAAGATGAATGAGACAAATATTTTTTCATCTCAATTTGCATCTTTTAATTCGCCTCAATGTGTAGACATTGAGGGTCCCCCCACTCACTACTCCTCATTGTTGAAAATAATCTTTGAGGGAGTTGGGACCTTCAGACCTGTGTGTGGAATCTCAGTCAGTGGGTGGAGCTCTTGCCAGGCCTCTTTGGGTGTGGGCATCTCAAGACGGATGTGGTGGTTATCTATAAGCAGGCATCTGCTAGGCATTCCTGGCTGTGACTGGGGGTCCTTAACCTGGGCTCAAGTGGCCCTCACCTCTTGGAGTGAGCCTCCATGCTGGCTGGGGCTTCTGTGTCCTGAAGCAGCTGCCTGCACACTCCAGGTCACCAAACATATCCAGTCCTTCCTACTGTCTCCTCCAGTGTTATATAAAAGCAGCAGCTTGGCTGGGTACGGTGACTCACAACTGTAATCCCAGCACTTTGGGAGGCCGAAGCGGGAGAATCACACAGTCAGGAGTTAGAGACCAGCCTGGCCAATAAGGTGAAACCCTGTCTCTACAAAAAATACAAAAATTAGCTGGGCATGGTGGCGTGCATCTGTAGTCCCAGTTACTTGGGAGGCTGAGGCAGGAGAATCGCTTGAACCCGGGAAGCGGAGGTTGCAGTGAGCCGAGATGGTGCCACTGCACTCCAGCCTGGACGACAGAGTGAGACTCCATTCCAAAAAAAAAAAAAAAAAAAATGCAGCAGCTTTCCTTTGTATCTCATTTAACAAAACAAAGCTTAGCTTTAAGGCAATAATAAAATATTAATAGATCAATAATAAAATATTAAGAGATTCATGGTGCATTATCACATTATTCTAATTACCTAGAATAGTTGGTATCAATATATAATACTTCGTCAAAGGCAATTTACTAGATAATTTACCTCCTTTATTTATCCTCCTTTGTGTAAATAAATATTTATTCCAATCTAGAAATGCCAAATTAGAATTAGAATATTTATATAAATGACAATAGCTGCCAATTAGTAAAACAGAAGTATGGCATCTTTCCTTATTCTAAGAAATACAAAGAACAAAATTGATTGGCACCAGGAAATTGTCATCACAACATTGGACAAAATAACCTTTGTGGCAAAATATTAGTAGAACTGTGATGATATCTTACCTCTGCTTCTGCAAACACCCAATCCTTTCGATGACCTCTTTCCCATCCAGTAATTCTGTATTGACTTCTGATTACCTACATCTACCAGATATTTAATTATTCCCATCCAAGCCAGTTATCTCTTAATAGGACTTGTGCTTGAAATTATAGCTCAATAGACTTATGTAACAATAAGACAAGTACAAGAGTATTATTCATAATAATCAAAAAGTTGGAAATAATCCAATGTCCAACTAATGAATGACTGAACACAGTGTGGTATATGTATACAAGAAAATATTATTCAGCCATAACAAGGAAGAAAACAGACATATGCAACAAATGATGAACTTGGAAAACATTATGGTAAAGGAAAGGAGAAGTCACAAAAGACCACACATATACAATTTCATGTTTGTAAAACATACAGAATAGGTAATTTCTACAAAGTAAATCAGTATTTGCTTAGAGAATAAGGCATATGGAGGAATAAATGTCAGTGTCTGAGAGATGGAGGAGGTGACAGCTAATGAGTATTATTTTTTGAGGTAATGAAAATATTCTGAGTTTGAGAAGAGAAAAATTTTCTAAAGTTGTACAACTGTGAATATACTAAAAACAATGTAATTGGATACTTTAAATGGGTAATTTTATGGTATGTGAATTAGATCTCAATAAAGCTATTATTAAGATGAGAAATTCCTAAAGCAAAGTGAAATTTGCTTTTTATAAAAAGCAATTCCACAAGTTCATCTACCTAAACTTCTCCAAAGTTGGGACAAACAGAATTCTCCCTTAGCATTGCAAATATTAGGGCCAGAAAATAAATTTCAGAGAAGAAAGGAACCAATCAAGTGAGCCAGAAATACAAACACATTTGGGAGAGTGTAATTTACATCTGTATAATTACAAGTACATGTCACTCAGTGAACCACTACTATATTTTCCTGGAAAACTGTTTATGAAACAAAAGTAAATAGGAAAGATGCAAAACATTAGATATAATATGATCTCATGTATACACACACGTATTTCCACAAATATCCACATACAAATATATTCCAATGTTAACAGTGGGTTGCCTTTGAACAATAGAATTATCACTGATTTTCTTTTACTATGTTCTTGGTTACTGTAGTGGGCTCAACAGTATTCCCTCAAAGATATACTTCCAAGTCCTTACTCCTTGAACCTGTGAAAATGCACTTATTTGGAAATAATATCTTTTCAGATTCTTAAATCTTGAGATAAGAGCATCTTGGATTTACATTGCTCCCTAAATCCAGTATCTGGTGCCCTCGTAAGAGAAAGGAGAAGGAAGTTTGACAAGAGAGCCACAGGGGGAAAATCATGATGAAACAAAGGTAGAAATTGGAATGATCAAACCACCAGTGGGGAATGTCAAATATTATCGCAGCCTCCAAAAGCTTAGAGACAGTTAGGAACAAATTTTTCCTCAAACTGTGCAGACGGAACCCACACTGCAGACACCTTGATTTCAGATTTCTGGCATTCTGAACTGTGAACTGATTTTTTATTGTTTGTAGCCTCCCTGCTTGGGGCAGTTTGTTGTCACAGCCCAAGCAAATAGTTATATTTTATGGTTTTTAACTTTTTAAAATTCTGAAATGATTGTAGACTCATAAAGTTGCAAAAATAGTGCACAATATCCCTTAAACCCTTCACTCTCTTCTGCTAATGTTGACATGTTTCATGATTGTAGTACAATATCATGCCGCATTTACCAATAACTGCCCTTTTTTATTGCTGAGCAATACTCCACTGTACAGATGTACCAGTTTATTTAACAGTCCACTTCTTGAAAGTCATTTAGGCTATTTTCCAGTTTGTAGCTTTTACAAATAAAGCTGCTATGAAAATTCACATATAGATTTTGTGAGAGCATAGCTTTCACTTATCTGAAATAAACGCCCAAGAGTGTAATTTCTGAATCATATGATAAATGCATATTGACCTTTATAAAAAAATTGCCAACTTACTTCTTGAGATGGCTGTAGCATTTACATCCACCAGCGACATATGGGAGATCCATTTTCTCCACATCCTCATGAGTATTTGGCATCACCACCATTTTTCTTTGTTCCAGCCATTCTAATAGGTGTGTGGTGTTATCTCATTGTGGTTTTTAACTTGCATTTACCTAATAGCAAACGATGCTCACCATATTTTCATAGGCTTATATGACATCTGTAGATCCCTTTTCTGTGTAATGTCTGTTCATGTCTTTTATCCATTTTTGAATTAGGTTGTTCATGTTTTTACAGTTGAGTTTTGAGAGTCCTTTATATATCATATACGCAAATCTTTTGTCAGATATGTAGTTTGTAAATATTTTCTCTAAATCCATAGCTCATCCTTTCACCCTCTTAACGAGGTGTTTTACAGAGCAAAAGTTTTATTTTCATGACGCCAAATTTACCATTCATTCCTTTTGTGGGGTGTGCTTTTGGGATCATATCTAAGTACTGTTTGCCTAATCCTAGACATTTTCTAAATTTTTATGAGAAGGTTTCATGAGAAAAATTGAACTTGCATGTTAATGAGTGACATTCAAGGAAGAATTGCATTTTTAAAGAACCTTAAATGTATTACATCTCACTTAAGTAATATGCTTTATTTGAAAATCTCTTACATCCATTTAAACATACATGTTATACATATAAAAGTCTCATGTAGAGTATATCATATGCTTAGTTTTTCTTTTATTATGAAACAGAAACAAATTCCCCCTATTCCTTGAGTATACTGAACTATTTCTCTTCTCTTTCAAAAAGAATAAAGTCATAAAATTAATACTGTATTTTGAGGTATTATGATAAGTGCTGTAGATAATGATACTAGTATTAACAGTAATAATAGTTAAAGGTTGTGCAGGGCTTCTTATACATACTAGATTTTATGCCGTATATATTATTTGTATTCATTTATGAAATCTTAAGTGGAGAAAAAGCCTCTAAGTGTTATATTATTATTCTCATTTCATACATGAAAATTCTGTGGAATAGAGAAGTTAAATAACTTGGTCAAGTGACAGAGCTAGTAACTGGTAGAGATAAGACATAAATCCATTTGTTTGGTTCCAGAATTAATCCCTGAAGCACAACAAACCTAATTAATCTAAAAAGACATCTAAATAGTGGAGTGATAAGGCAGATGAAATATTAAAAAGTCTACATAAGTAATGCACATGCATTGGTAAGCAGAAGTTATATGTCCTATGTAGAGATATGTTTATGATTTATGTATGATAGTATGATGACTAGAGAGCTAACTAATTATTGTTAAACAACGAATGTCTACAGTTTTTGGCAGAAGTTAAGTGGCTTTGGTCAAGGTTTCAATATTTAAAAAAGAGAAACTAGAGTATGAATCTGAGAGACTAAGGAAAGTTTTGTTAGGACTTAGACAAAGAATAAAGGAAACTGGAGCAAATTTAGTTTAGAACTTAGACAATGATTTTTTTTCTGGAGGTCAGGAAAAAATATTCTAGTACAAAAACCAGGGTATTCACTTCTTAGAGGGCTAGAAATCTTAGAGGCTAGGAAATCAAGATTGAACACGGGAAACCCTAGAAAATATATTCAAAATTGAAAGTAGCTAGACACCTCATACATTTCATTTGGCTGAGACGACCATCTAGAAATAAGCTGGTAAACTCATGGCCAGAAATCTTGTCTTTTTCAACAAACACTGCATCTACTATGTCTAAGAACTCAGTTCCTGGTACGTTACATGCTCAAATGCTCAAATGCTTATTAGTCCCTAACCTTTGATTATTTGGAAGTGGTCACGGTACTCCAGGCACATGTCCTTAGAAAAATTCTCTAACTGCTTGCTTCCCTGCCTCCCACTTCCTCCTTCCTTTCTTCCTTCCTTTCTTTCAGGTGGGCAGCAAAATAACATGGAGAAATGTATGTGAAAGGCAAAGCCGTAAAAGTATTCTTAAGTTCTGAAACTGACAGGATTCTAGAAGTCCACCATGAATTAAGCGGGTTTCCTATGTCTACTTGAGATAATACAATTTAAATAAAATGAATCATCATAATCTTAAGGGAGAAAATGAGAACACAAGAAATATGTAAGTATACTTTAAATATTATATAAATATGTACATTTTTCTCTACATCACAAGTAGTTAGGTTCTGGATGTCCTTCAGGGGAGGATGCAACACAGCCTACCCAGAAGTTTTTAAATTATAGACTATAAAATAAAAGGAATGCTGCTAAAATAGCTGGAGGGATTAAAAAAATCTTTTAAGAGGCATCTTTCCCTTCATTCTTACGATTATAGTCTTTTAAGACATAACCCACATCCATTCTTACATTTTGGACATAAGCTTCCAGTTGAGAGGATGTCTCTCATGACCCACTAACAGGAAAACCCAGATGTAATGTTTAGGCTAAAAATGTTTGGCTCTTAAAAGCTGGTCTCTTTTTGCCCCCTTCTTCTTCAAGGAGTGAATGACATCCTGAAAGATATACATACCCTGGGCATCAACTATCACAAATACATAAAAAAAAAAAAACTCTCCAGGACCATCCTTACCTCCATCCTTCAGTTAAATAGCAAGCTATTTCTAACAAAATTTTTTGTATCTTGTGAAATGTGATATATAAAATGGTATCATGGTGGTACAGAGCTCTACAATGGAGTTGGGAAGCCCTTCTAACAAGGACTGCCTATATGACCTACAAGCTTGCAAGAAATATTTTAAAAAGAAAAAAAAAAAAAAAATAGGACCTGAACCTTTGTACCAGGCCAAACTGCAATGACCACAATATCCTGAAAAACAGCTGAATTTTGCAAGTGATGCAACTTGAACAGTGACAACCAATGAACTACGGAATCATGTACTAAGCCAGTTGCTTCTCCCAAAAATAATTCTTTCAAAACAACTTGTGCATTCACCTTTAGCTTCCTTTCAAAAGCCCCTATTTCCCTCCCTCTCTTGAGGCTTCTCGCCAAATCTGTCTCCTGAATCAGAATTCCTAAGACCCCAATAAATGCCTTGTCTGACTACTTTCCAGTCTGGTCTTTTGCTTTTTCTTAGTTGACATTAAGTGGTGTCAGAGTGGGAGATGAAGTGCCTCTCCTCTGCATTACAGAGATAGCAGATTGAGGAAAGGTACCTGCAGGAACCCCTCATGTTCCATCACCTCTTTAATGGCCACGGACCCTATTGGTGAGTTCTCTCCTCCAAAACCTCTCACCTTAGTTGAGTTTCAGGCTTTTATCAGGTGTCCTTTGCTGCTGTCTGCTGATAAAGGGATTTTTCCCTTTTCAGTGAAAACTGATGGGGACTTCTAAGGGTATTAGGTGCTAAGTCATCCTCTTACAGAATCCCTGCTGGTTTTATGCACAAAAATTACGGTGGGTTATCCTGTGAATTTCTTTCTTGACAGAAAAACCATCATTAGAATTGATCTGAAATTACAATGACCAATTAATTGGGGATTTTTCATCTTCCAAAATGTGTTTTCCTCTGTACACAATCAGAAGGACTAAAAAGAAAGATTAAACAGCCTGAGTGACTACTCCGGGAATCTAAGGGATAACAATGCCAAATTAGCTCAAAGACTCTCTAAATTGTGGGCAGGGAGATCTCAGAAGCTTCTAAAATCAAAACTAGAACAAGTGTGCTTCTATCTGCTTGTCCTTGTTCTGTGTTGCCTCCTTCTTCTATCCCTACTCCTTCCATCCCACTGCCATACTGGGCACCCTCTTGCTAACTTCCTGTATAGGCTTCTGGATCTGAACTTCCATTTTTTGATCAACCCCTTAGTGAATCTCCTCCAGTCATCAAACCCTTATTAAAAGTAAACTGACACTTTGGGAGGCCGAGGCAGGCGGATCACGGGGTCAGGAGATCAAGACCATCCTGGTTAACATGGTGAAACTCCATCTCTACTAAAAAAATACAAAAAACTAGCTGGGCGAGGTGGTGGGCGCCTATAGGCCGAGCTACTCAGGAGGCTGAGGCAGGAGAATGGCATAAACCCGGGAGGCGGAGCTTGCAGTGAGCTGAGATCTGGCCACTGCACTCCAGCCTGGGCAACAGCGCACGACTCCGTCTCAAAACAAAAAAAAAAAAAAAGTAAACTGAATGAAAGAGGTTCTGAATATTCTGTTACTTATACTCCCTGAACTATAACAGAACTCAGGGCTATTACCAAAGTTATCACTGATCCCTTAACTGATCCTGTCAGATTCACCAAATAATTCAACCTCCTTACTAAATCCTATCTGCCAGGTTACTCTAATCTTTACCAGTTGATCCATGTGTTGGTAGCCGAAAGCCATGTTCAAACACGGTTAAGTAAAGCAAGCTGGCATCATCCTTTACATGACCCAGGGGGAAGAAATTAAAACAAAACGTGGAGATTTCTAAAAGGCTCAAAATTAGCTAGAGAATTACATGCTCAAATTGCTGAAGTATTTCCAAAACTACAGACTGGAAAAAGATTCAACAATGCGCTAAAAACCCGAGAAACCAGTCTATAAATACTATGACAGATTGGGGAAAGTCTCTTTACAATACCCAGGATTGGATAAAATTGACTATCAAACATCCCCCGTTTATTTCTATCTTTGTTAATGGTTTAGAGGAATAAATTAGCATCCTAATAAAAAATAAGCAATTAAATTGGGTGACTATGGAAACCTCCAACCTACTGAATGCGGTGGGACAATTCTCCAAAACCACCAAAAAAACTGCCCAAAAAAATGCTGCTAAAGTCCTAGATTTTCAGATCCAAACTGCAAAAGTTATGAACTACCAAATGCAGCACTAGCATTACATGAATCCCCAAAACTTTATAAATCTAAACCTTCTTCCAACCATGCTTTCTATTCCTCTTCCTTAGAGTAACAACAAAATACAAAGGGTTAGGGTTTCAAATCAGCCAATGACAATTTACAATCTCTCCTCATAGCCTTTTAACTTGAGAAACTCTAAGGTGCTCATCAGTTTCTATTAGTTTCTTGGGCTCCCATTCACTTAATTGGCTGAAATTTTCTGGAAGCCAACAAAGCTCATGTGTCTTTCTCTCAAAAGGGTGAAATGCAATCAGCAATGGAAAAAACTACTAAAGAGGGAATCCTCAAGGAACCCACTGAACTCTGTGCCTATATTTTCAGTTCTCGAAAACAAGGTGCGGGGCAGGGCACGGTGATCCCAGAACTTTGGGATGCCAAGGCAGGCTCATCACCTGAGGTCAGTAGCTTGAGACCAGCCTGGCCAACACTGTGAAAATTCATTTCCACTAAAAATACAAAAATTAGCTGGGAGTGGTGGTGCGTGATTGTAATCCCAGCTACTCAGGAAGTTGAGGCAGGAGAATCCCTTGAACCCAGGAGGCAGAGGTTGCAGTGAGCGGAGATCACGCCACTAAACTCCAGCCTAGGCAACAGAGTGAGATTCTGCTTTAATTTAAAAAAAAAGAATCACAAAGTTTCATAACAAAAGCTACCAACTCTCTCACAAGTATTTAAGACAGCTAATCTCATGACAGTCTTTTGCTTGATTCCCAAATAATAGAAGCAACGGCTTTTGCTGCCCCCATAATCAAAAGAAAACTCTGTGGGTTCCTGGGATTAGTAGGATACTGTACACAATGAATTCCAAATTTCTCTGTGATAGCTCTAACTCTATATTCCCTTCTAAAAAGCTGACCACCCCGAGTCTCTACAATGAATGGCTAAAAAAACCTCCTCTTTCGGGAATATTAAGAAGAATCTTCTTGAGCCCACTGCTCATATAATTAGGGCGTCCTGATTACAACCTTCCTTCTGCTCTTTCATTCATGAACAAAATTCTAAGATCTTAGGGGTTCTTACCCCAAGGCAGAGAGACCATCAGAGGCCTTTAAGATATTTACAGCCAAACAGACCCTGTTGCAAAAGGGCCTTTCACCCTGTATGCAAGCCATCACAGCCATGCAAATTTCTTAAAGGCAATTGAAGAGTTAATTATGGGCTATCCATTAGTTGTTTATGTCCCTCACCCTATTAAGGCCTTACTCAACTCTCTTCCTACTCAGCATCTCTCTGCTAGCAGACTCACTTCTAACAAGACCTTCCAAGGTAACTATTGCTTTCCACAACTCTATAAACCCAGACCTTATTTCTTCCTTCTGACAAGATGTCACATACCTTACTAGCCCCTAGATAGGATCTATAGAAAACCCCCACTCCAAATGCTGAGCTTATCTGGTTTACTGATGGATCCTACCTTCAAAATAACTCAAGGAAATATCAAGCTCTCTATGCTGTTGTCTCGCTGTCTGAAACGACCGTAAGTGGTTCCCTAACCAAGGCCACTTCTGCCCAACAGGTAGAACTTGCCACCCTCTCTGAACACCTATACTGTCAATTAATAGGACTGCACTTAGCTACACTTATAGCTGCTGAGCCTTTGGGGTGGCACCTTATTTTGGTTCACTCTGGAAACTAAAAGGTTTTCTAACCGCTACTGGCCAAAAGATTTAAAAAAACAGCTACTATGTCCTAAATCACTAAAAACTATCCAAAACTCTAAGTCTTTTGCAATAATTAAAATCCCAGGACACTAAAAAACTGATACTAAAGAAGGTAAATTACCTGGCTGACTTAACTGCAAAAGCCACAGCTTCTGTGAACCAGCTACCCTTAGCTCAATATCCCCTTAAGCCCTCTAACGACCAATTTGATAAAATGAAAAACTGCATCCTCAATATGCAACAGATACCCTCCCAAATTAAAAGTAAAAAAGGAAAACTCCAGGAAGTTTTCATGACCCTAAAACCAACCTATGGTATGGGCCCAATAAAAGATCAGTCTTGACGAATGGCCTTCAAGATCGATCTTTAAATACTATTTATTCATCACTCAACCCCCTGGGGCACTGATTAAATGATTCTTTGGGGAAAAAACATTACTAGAAACCGTCCCAAAGGTCACTCTTCACATTTTATCACATATGGCAAGTCTATCCCCAACACAGCCCTAGAAAACGTATTCATAATTCTATCGGACATTTTCCTTTGCCTTCATGAACTTTTGAGATACAGCAGATGGGCTTTATCCAGCTACCATCATCTCAAGGAAACAAATTTGTCTTGGTTATGATTTGTATGATTTCCCACTGTGATAAAGCCTTTCCCTGTCACAAGCAACAGCCTTACCAGTAAGTCAAATCTTGTTCCAGAAAAATAATCCCCACATGGGACTTATCCTTGGAACTGAACAGTGACTGAGACACTCATTTTATTGGGCAGATTATAGAATCAGTATGTTAAATTTGGCCTATTATACATTTTCATTGTGCCTACCATCCATTGTCTTCTGGGTTAGTGAAATGTTTATTTTGCAAATTCTTTAACAAATTAATGTAATCCAATTTTAACATACTTAATATACATGAGTTACAGTCAACAGAATAATTTGCTAATATGCAAAGTTTTTAAGCTTTCAAACTTCTAGGATGCTAAAGGACAACTTTGTACAAACTATAAATAATAATATTTTATTTTCATTAGTTGTTCACATAGATTCATACTCTAAACCACTTATCTGTTTCAACATTCAGAAGACTTTTAACTTTTTCAAATTAAATTACACTAATGAGGAAAAATGCTTTTTTTGAATTTTCGATGCATACTTAAGTGCATTTTGTTCTGGATCTTGACCTATTTAGGTTGGTACAAAAAGTAATTACTTGGTGCAACTACTTTTCAACCAACCTAATACTTTACAGAGCTGACACTGCTTAAATCAAACGCTTCTACCACATCATTTTCAAATCATAATTAAATACATGTCATTATATTTTCATCTCAGGAACACTCTTCAAATTTGGTTGTTCTTATATACCTCTTTAAAAATAATTATTTCTTGTCTCACAAATTTCAAAAAAATTTTAAATTAAATTCTCACCCAGTATAATTTTCCCCCATACTCCCATAAAAAACAAGTAACTATTCTTGGGAGATTTACTGTAAGAAGTCAATTATTTTAATACTAAAGATAGGCAACAAATAGGATGTGAAAAGCTTCCACTATCTCTTTAGAAGACATAATGGTGAAATGGGGAATTAGAAAGGTTATAGCTATAGACCATGTTCCTTAAATCAGGGGTCCCCAACCACTGGCTGCAGACTGGTACCAGTCCTTGGCCTGTTAGGAACCGGGCCACCCAGCAGGAGGTGAGCAGCGGGCCAGTGAGCATTACTGCCTGAGCTCCGCCTCCGGTCAGATCAGTGGCAGCATTAGATTCTCATAGGAACATGACCTTATTGTAAACTGCACATGTGAGGGACACAGGTTGTGTGCTCCTCATGAGACTCTAATGCCTGATGATCTGAAGTGGAACAGTTTCATTCCAAAACCATTCTCCCCACCCCGGGTCTGAAGGACAACTGTCTTCTGTGAAACTGGTCCCTGGTGCCTAAAAGGTCAGGGACTGCTTCCTTAAAGGTTTTTCAGTATTTGTACACTAATTGATTAGACTGTACATCCTTGAAAGGTAAAATAAGTTCTCGAAAATGGTATCACCCAATTTCCCAAAAAGAACTTGCTTTGAATGTACAGTTGATAATGGTTTTTGGTATTATATTTAATTATATTGTATTATAATAAAGCTAACGCCAAAAAGTCAGTGATTTTACAACACAATTTACCAAGCATGAACAGGCTGCCAACACTATTAAATGTCCTCTTTTCAGATCTATAAAAATGTTGACAATGTTTAGTTTACTTCTTTCCAAATACATATTCCATCTGATATGAGCAATACAAGTTGGTAGCATATTGTAGTTGATAGCTATTTATAGAAGGATATCTGAATAAATTGAAGCAAAGCATTATCTTTAAAGCAGGCTGGGCTTAAAAATCTTTTCTCACTAATCTTATTATAAATTTAAAAGAAAAACTGACAACTGAATACAGGAAAATGCATGCACTTTACACACAGGTAATCCCCAACTTTCCTAAATGACCCTCAGCTTCGTAATCTTAATCTGAGTAGAGAATTTGGTGATACAGAAATGGGGCAGTACAAAGAACTTATCTGAAAGTCTTCTGATACTCCCAACTGAAGAGGGAGAGTTACTCCAGAGAAAGAAACCAGATAGCCCAAGTGACAGTCTAGTTCAATTTCCTCACATGCTCCTTTTTCTTCATTATCCCGTTTATCAGACCTGCTTATCAAATTTTTCTATACTCTTCAAGCAATTGCCTAACTGGGCTTTGACCAGCACAGAGGATACAAGAAGCTGAGGACCAGACAGAAGGCTCGCCTAGATGTCCTTAGCATCTCTGGGGATATGGACACAGAGAAGCTGCTTGCCCCTGAAGTAACTCATATCCACTATGACTTCCTGTAGTCATTTTGATAGTGACAAGACAGTAATAATTTGGACAGTTACCTGTATGAAACACAATTGGAATTTCAGAATATTTTAGCTTTCTAGGAACAGAGCTGTCCTTATTAACATACAAGCCTGATACAGTTTGTATATTTGTCCCCTCTAAATCCCATGTTGAAACGTGATCTCCAGTGTTGGAAGTGTGATCTAGTGGGAGGGGTCTGGGTCATGAGGGTCGGTCCCTCATGAATGGATTGGTGCCCTCCCTCCAGTAATGACTGAGTCCTCACTCTATAGTTCATGTCAGATCAAATAGAGCCTGGCGCCTCCCCCACTCCATATTGCTCCCATCCATCTTGCTCCCCTCTCCCCATGGGACATGCCTGCTCCCCCTTATCCTTTTGCCGTAATTCATGATTTTAAGTTTCCTGAAGGCCTCACCAGAAACTGAGCAGATACCAGCACCATGCTTGTGCAGCCTGTACAACTATAAGCCAAATAAACCCCTTTTCTTTCTAAATTACTCAGTCTCAAGTATTACTTCATATAAGCAACACAAAACGTACCAACACAAAGCCTATCATCAACTAGTTGTTTTGAATTGTTATTACATCTAAGAAATGTATTACATAGAAAAATGGCCCCAGCCTATAAACATTGTCTTATTTTCTCCATTTAACAGCTCTGTGAGGTAGCCATTAATACCACCATTTCTACAGATGAAAGCCATTGACACTACAGACCAAATACTACAAATGGTACATGGGGATGTGAACAAAGATGAGTCTGCCTCCAAAATCGATCCTCTCTCTCAACCTCTGCACTGCCTCAATAAAATGTCTTTAGTTTCAAGATAATGTTTTAAATAACCAAAATAGCAGATGTCCCCAATTAAAAGAAAAAAAAATCTAAGAAAGTATGCTTTGAGAATATACAAATTCTAGTTCAAAAAAGCTTAACAGGAAAAGAAAACACACACAAACACATACACACACACACACACACACACACAGTAGTTTGTCCTGTGGGTTGGGAATAGTTATGCCTAAGAATTTGCTCTGGCCCAGCCTAAATACAAACTGCAATTGCCAACCTTTCTACTTTTCTCTCGTTCTAAAAGTGCATGGTTTGGTAGAGGATTCTTTTGTTTGGGAAACATAATGAACAGTTTTGAATATGCCAAGGTAGGTGGAGCCTAGTTGTTACAGATCGAAAGTTAAATTTCACTGCAAAATAAAGTAACAAAAATTTGTAACTCTGAGGAGACAGGTAGAAGTGGAGATGAAAAATGGATTGTAACTGAGAATGAATCTCTCGAATATGACTAGAAGCTGGACCAAAAGAGTAAGACAACCAGTAAGACGGTCTCTATAAGGGAGCAGTCAAAAATTTTTAAGATTCCTAAGCAATTTTAAGCTGTTTTCTTGCCCTGCTGTGCTAAGTCTGCTCCTTACGTATCCCTAAGACTGCAATTAAGATCTATAAATGCTTTGTGCCAGTAGAAAAGAAAGGAACTGCCGCATGCGTGAAACAATGCTACAGAATTAAGGGCCGCAGGGAAAGAAGTGGTGGTGATCAGAATCTAATCAAGGTATAATCATGTATTCAGAACAACAGATAATCAGAGAAAAAGTACCCACACCCCAGCCTCAAAAATACTGAGAACGGTGCTGAACTTCCCATAACAAATGAGTTGGGATGTATTTGGTTATTAAGAGAATGTGACTTCAGACATTCAGAAAATTTGGTGACTGTAAGTTTAATAAAAGGAGGAGGAGAAGGAGAAAAGAAAGGAACAAAAAAAAGTAGAAAGAGAAGAGAGAGGGTTGATAAGAAAGACAAATGCTGAATGGGTTTTTTTTTCCCCCTGGGTGATCAAGCCAAGACACAGACATATGTTTTCACTGTGACACCTTTACAACGAAGCTCTTAGCTGAGTAATATTACCACTCTGAGCAAAAATCATGGTCTATTAGAACTGCAGAGTCTTTTGAGTTCATCTAGTTCAATCCCCTCCATTGTACAAAGGAAGAAAAGTGACGTCCAAACAAACACAGATAACTGTTTCTGCTGATTTGCATTTCCTTGGTTGCTATTTCCCCCACATATAAGCTGCCTTGTCAATATCTTCCCTCCTCAGCAGCTATTCCCACACACTTCTCATTCACACTGACCACACACACACACTAGTATTTCTTTATAGTCCCAGGGCAGTGATCGATGCAATAAACTGCTTAATTGCACAAATATTAGGTAGGGAGACAACAGTGATGAACATGGCCCAAACCCCACCGCTCAGGGAGCTTTAGCCTAGTGAGAAATCAGAAGATGAAAATCATTACAATGAGGGATATTTACAAATATATTGTAAGGAGCAAAGAAGACAGGGGCCTGTAGTGTTGTAACTATTTCACAGGGATTCATAGTGTGCGTGTGTATGTATATCCGGTTCCTAATTCAGTTCCTGCACAAAGTATGCATTCAGCTAAACACTGTTCATCTGTACTGAATTGGGATGGACATAATCTTCTGTTTTATAACCTCCTCCGCCCAAACATGGAAACATTCATTCATTTATTTATTCAATGGCTAACATATGCTAAGTACTATAGCAGGCACTGAGAATACAATCCTGGACAAAATGTACCCAGCTCCAGTTTACAAGTTTTAATATACTATAAATATTACAAAGTAGCATACAATTAACATACGGTGTGATAAGTCTTACAATGACATCAAGAGCAAGGGCAGAGTGCCCGCTAGTATGACAAAATGGCACAGACCTCAAAAGGCTCATGGTTTTCAGGAAGGTAGGAAGTATCCTTGGGCATTTATGACTGTGACTGTAAGTTTACCTGCAGAGAGGTGACAGAATGAACTGCAATAGAAGTGAGCCAATTAATACAAGAAGGTGGAGGCAATATGCATAGGAGATAATGGTGAACACAGCTTAAATCTTCATGGGATGCTCTTGGGTTGGGGGTCAGTGGGTGTTCCACATGAGCCAGTGAAGAGATCGGGGAAGCAGAGGAGTACTAGGAAGTTGGGTCAAAAAAGAAGAAAAACAAAGAATGGATGACACTGTGAAAAAGGATACATTGTAGTTACTCTGATAGTAAGAAAAGTGCCAAGCAATTCCATTCACCTGACCACTACTGCCCTAATATAAGCCATCACCTTCTCTTCCTGAATTACTTAATAACTTCCTAATTGACCCCTTTTACTCTAGATTTTTATGACTGCCCACATGTTATATAGTCTCTCCACAAAAGTCAGATTATATTTTTAAATAAATCAGATTACTTTATTTCCCTGCAGAATCTTCCAGAGTCTTCTCAGCATATAGTCCAAACTGCTCTTCATGACCTGCAAAGCTGTGCTGTGGAATCTGGCCCCTTGCTAGCTTCTCCAGTTGATCCACTCTTTCCTACTGAAACCCTTTGCAGTCACCCAGGTGTTCTTGCTGCTCCTTCACCAGGCTGACCTGGTCCTCACTCAGGGCCTTGGTGCTTCCTATCCCCTCTGCCTAGATGTGCCTGCCGCCGGTCCTGGCATAGCTACTTCTTTTTCATCATTAACATCTCCAGCCTTTCAGCCTTAAAAGAAATAGCTTAAGAGAACTAGCTCAAAAACAATAAAGAGAAAACAGCCACACTATTCAATTGTAGTCAATGAATAGATATAGAAAACCAGGACTGGTTGTGGTTACTAATTACTTCAAAACAATTCTAATTACTAAAACTAAAGGAAATCTGTAGAAGGCAATTAATTTGTAAAGAAAGAGGCAGTTTCAAAGAAAACTCAAAAGCCATTTTCATCAAGCCATCTTTTAAAATGAAATATAAAAGCAAAGATTATTTTTCTAAATCCCATTCAGAATCATTAGAGTGACAAACATTTGTTCCTAGTTGCTCATAAAACTAACCTATAAAATTCCCAAAACTGGATAATGCAACACATAAACCCACGCTCCAAGAGATATAACATCATATCAGTCAGAAAATATCTATTCATCATTTACTAATACACGTAAAGAACTAGTGACAAAGAGATGGCCAAAATAAAAAAAAAATTTAAAAAAATCCATTCTTGCACTTATGCAGCTCATAGTGCTGAAAAAGAAGACAGAAGAGCAGTAAACAGGGATACTGGGGTTTGGGGGAATCAGAGCCACCAGTGGGAAGACAGCTGTGTGTGGTGGGGAAGGAAATAGTAAAAAAGACTGCCATTAGGAATTGCTGATGTCTATTCCTGAAAAGAAATGGCCCCTCTTCTAACAAGCTACATCAGTTCAAATATTATTCTTAATTCATTTAAATCCCTGCTTAATATACCACCCCAGCAAAGCAGCCCAGCCTAAAATCCACAGAGGAGCCACTCAATATATGTTGGCCAAATGAATAGCTAACAATTTTTGCTCTCTGCAAAGCGCTCCATATAAAAATCAAAATTTCTTTAGCACACAGTCAAGTGTTTATTCGTGGGCAGGTGAATGGTTTCAACCTACAATTGATATTCTTGAAATCAGGTCCTTTTAATCTGTGTAAAATCATTTACCTACTTATTCATCAATCATTTCTTGAACACCTGTAATATATAAGGCACTCTTTTAGTTATTGGACATACTAAAGTAAGAAAAATACCCTGTTTTCCTAGTTCTTAAGATGCAGTGGGGAAAATGTTTTTAAATAAATTGGATCTAAAGTAACAAGGAAAATGTTGGTGGAAAATGCAGAGACTTAAAATGGTGTGATGTGAAAAAGATAAGGTAGCTCCTTTAGTGGTCACAGAAGGTGTTTTAATTTTGATTCCCCTAGAAGTAGATCTTGCAACGAGATTAAAATGCAAAAAGTTTATTAGGGAGGTGGAAGAAACATCAGTCAGTAAAAATAGGGTAATGAAATGAAGTCACCCATGAAAGGTCCCTTATTATGAACAACTACCACTGTGACCAACTTCAGTAAATCCCACTGACGAGTCTCGGACACACTTCTGAGCTATGGACCTAAGGGGTGGGGAAGCTCTGGGATAGTTACACAGCAAATACTACTGGTCACTAGTTCAGAACTAAAAGGGGAGAAGGATTCCCCAGTAAAGTCTGCTCTGCTGGCAGCAAAAAGAGCCTCAAGCCAGGAAGAGACAGGATGCAGGCAAATAAATATAGGTGCTGGCAGCTGTCCTCACACTGTGAAAAACTCGGGGCAGCATATAGGGCTGGGTCTGCAGGAGGCTTCAGGAAAGAGGAGAACTTTATGCTGGAATCTAAATGGAAAGAAGAATCAGGGATAAAAGTTTCCAGGCTAAAGAAACTCTTCAGAACAGGATGGACTGAAAAAAATATGCCAGACAAGCTGGAGCTCCATGTACTTACAGGAAGGAAAAGCCAGTTAGACAGAACTGTATGGGCAAAGGCAAAAACTAGTATATAATCTTGTCAGTAAAGCAGGTAAAGGCCAGATCACAAAAGGCTTCAGAAACCAGAGTAAGAAAGGCTGGACAGACTCTTACATGCATTTTTTTAAGACTACTCTGGTCCAAGTGAATAGTGGCAATCACAAATGGAAGCAAGCAATTCAGGATGCTCAGGATGCTACTGTGGTGGAGTAGTGGTGGTGGCAGTCAACGTGAAGGAATGCTCACTGGCTTGTTGATGAGCTGAGATGCAATCAGGGCAGATACAGAACCACTGAGACTTTCTTCATTAGCAACTCTGCACATGGTACTGGCGGGTACCTTTAAGAAGGCAAAAGTATAGGGGAAAAGCACATTTGAGGAAAGAAAATGAAGAGTTTGTTTTGGTCATGTTGAAATTAAGACGCCTATGAGATCTCAGCAGATAGATAATTACACAGGTTTGGAATTAGAGAGAAACATCAGAACTCTAGATATAGATACGTGGAGGTCATCTACATATATACAGTATGTGAAGGCAAGAGATTGGATGCAGTGTCCTAGAGGCAGTATTTATATATATATATATATAAAGAGACAGGAGCTGGGCATGAGGGCTTATGTCTGTAACTTCAATGCTTTGGGAGGTCGAGGAGGGTAGATTGCCTGAGCTCAGTAGTTTGAGACCAGCCTGGGCAACAGGGTGAAACTCTGTCTCTACAAAAAATACAAAAATTAGCCAGATGTGGTAGCACATGCCTGTAATCCCAGCTGCTCAGGAGGTTGAGGTGGGAGGATCACCTGAGCCTGGGAAGGTCAAGGCAGCAGAGAGCCATGACCATACCTCTGCACTCCAGTCTGGGTGAAAGTAAGATCTGTCTCAAAAAAAAAAAAAGAGAGAGACAGAGATCCACTACACTACACTATTGACTAATGTCAATAATCTTTTGTTGTATGACAGTAATCACTACAGTTAATTCATTCTTTTGTTCGTTCATTCAATGACTACTTATTTAATATCAAATCCATTTATTGCATTATGCTGGAAACTGTGGGATATTAATGACCTATCATATATGAATTCTCATTCCTAAGTGCTTAGGATCTTAATGACCCTTAAAGGTTAAAGACTTACCATGATAGAACCAAGAAAACTCAGGAAAAAGATTATTTTCACTTGACAAAACCATAAAAGTGATACAGGAGGGGAGCAGGGAAGTACTGAGTAGAGAAGGGCAGGGTCCCTGGCAAGGGCTCCATCTCTAGCCTCTTCCCTTGGACCTCTTCCCTCAGACTTATGTGAGGACAGGCACTCCTATTTTCATTGAATGTTGCCTTCCAGCAACATTTGGAACAAAATTCCAAATGGGGGAAATTGGCCAAAACAAAGAGGCTACCAGCCCCATGCATGTCCAAAATCCACTGGGTAATAAAATTTTAAAGCTACAAAATGATCTCCTTTGACTCCATGTCTCACATACAGGCCACATTGATGCAAGAGGTAGGTTCCCCGGTCTTGCGCAGCTCCGTCCCTGTGCTGTGCAGGGTACAGCCTCCTTCCTGGCTGCCTTTGTGGGCTGGCATTGAGTGCCTGTGGCTTTTCCAGGCACCCGGTACAAGCTGTCAGAGGATCTAGCATTCCAGGGTCTGGAGGATAGTGGCCCTCTTGTCACAGCTCCACTAGGTTGTGTCACCCAGTATGGGCTCTGTGTGGGGGCTCTGACCCCACATTTCTCTTCTACACTGCCCTAGCAGAGGTTCTCCATGACAGCCCTGCCCCTGCAGCAAACTTCTGCCTGGATACCCAGGTGCTTCCATACATCTTCTGAAATCTAGGTGGAAGTTCCCAAACCTCAAGTTTTGGCTTCTACGCACCTGCAGGCACAAATCCATGTGGAAGCTGCAACGTTTGGGGCTTGCAACTTCTGAAACCATGGGACGAGCTGTACCTTGGCCCCTTTTAGCAGTGGCCAGAGTGGCTGGGAAGCAGGGCACCAAGCCCCTAGGTTGCACACAGCATGGGGACACTGGGCCTGGCCCAGGAAACCATTTTTTCCTCCTAGGTTTCCAGGTCTATGATGGGAGGGGCTGAGATGAAGACCTGTGACATACCTTGGAGACATTTTTCCATTGTCTTAAGGTTAACATTGGGTTCCTCCTTACTCATGCAAATTTCTGTAGTCAGCTTGAACTCCTCCTCAAAAAATGGGGTTTTCTTTTCTACTGCATTGTCAGGCTGCAAATTTTCAGAACTTTCATGCTGTTTTCCTTTTAAAATGGAATGCTTTTAACAGCACCAAAGTCACCTCTTGAATGCTTTGCAGCTTAGAAATTTCTTCCACAAGATACTCTGAATCATCTCTCTCAAGTTCAAAGTTGCCCAAATCTCTAAGGCAGGGGCAAAATGCTGCAGTCTCTTTGCTAAAACATAACAAGAGTCACCTTTGCTCCTGTTCCCAACAAGTTCCTCATCTCCATCTGAGACCACCTCAGCCTGGATTTCATTGTCCCTATCATTATCAGCATTTTGGCCAAACCATTCAATGAGTCTCTACAGGGAGTCCCAAAGTTACCCACATTTTCCTAGAGCCCTCCAAACTGTTCCAATCTCTGCCTGTTACCCAGTTCCAAAGTTACTTCCACATTTTTGGGTATCTTTTCAGCAATGCCCCACTCTACTGGTACCAATTTACTGTATTAATCCATTTTCATGCTGCTGATAAAGACATACCCGACACTGGGAAGAAAAAGAGATTTAATTGGACTTACAGTTCCACATGGCTGAGAAGGCCTCAGAATCATGGTGGGAGGTGAAAGGCACTTCTTAACATGGTGGCAGAAAGAGAAAAATTAGAAAGATGCAAAAGCGGAAACCCTGATAAAACCATCAGATCTCATGAGACTTATTCACTACCATGGGAACAATATGGGGGAACCGCCCCCATGATTTAAATTATCTCCCACCAGGCCCCTCCCATAACACATGAGAATTATGGGAATACAATTCAAGATGAGATTTGGGTGTGGACACAGACCTAAACCATATCAGTAGGTCATTTAAGAGCACCCATTCATCTATCCATCTTAAGATTTTTTTAAGAGATGGGTCTTGCTACGTTGCCCACACTGGTCTTGAACTCCTGGGCTCAAGAGATCCTCCCACCCGAGCCTTGCAAGTAGCTGGGACTGTAGCTCCACCTGATTTTAACCTTAAAGATTGAAAATTCATGCATTGCACTTGGATCTGCAACTGTAGGATTACTAGTTACTGCATCAGGATAAAAGAAATGAAAAAGACCTGAGCTGGGTAAGGCATAGATGAAACACAGACTCAGAATAGCTGGATGAACAGTAAAATACCAGGGTATCTGCTGCTAGGAAGAATGGCTGAGGCCTGAATGGCAAATGGAGGGAACTGGCAGATGCATCAATCATAAAGAGATATCGCACCCCAGTCCATGCTCCAGACTTGTCTCTAGAAATCCCTGAATTTAAATCCCTTGCTTCAGTTTCTTTTTACCATTTTTAAGAGACTATGAGAAACATCCTTTTATGGTGTTAAAGACTGTTTAGTATACAGCTCCTGAAGAACACAATTTAGCCATAATAGGTTTTCGGAAAACATTGCTTACGAGAGATTCCACTTTTTCTCATATTGGTTATCCTAAGAATAAAGTTTATAGTTACTGAAGGACTGTTTATCTCTATGATGGTGGCTCCTAAGAGAACTGTCTGTTAACAATACATGATTGTACTCACATGGGAGCCAAGTAAAATAATAAAATACAACAGTCAAAGAAATGATAAAGAGTATGCACAAATTCTTCCAAATAGAAGGAATACTTAGAAACAACTGCTATACATGAATCCATAAGGGGCAATGTAGGAGGGTCAGCTGGGAGAAACAGTCAAAGAAGCAGTAACACCCTTGCTATTTAAATACTCCGAAATAGGCTGAGACCTCAATTTGGAAACAGTTTTAAAAGAAAAATTGTGCAAAATGGCAACCAGCAAAAAGATAGAATATGCAAATCAGTCAACTTTTTGGGAAATGATTCAACAATAATAAAAGTACTACAATGTCTTAATCAAATATTCAAGTATCTACATACTTGTAAAGAAACTTTATCAGCATGTGTTCAAACCTTAGAAATTACAGAAAAAAAAAATGCATTCTATATCCCAAACTATCTATGTGAGGTATTAGTTGGGAAGAAAAAAGAAAGGAAATAAAAGGGAGAAAAGTGGCATATCTTATAATGACCACTTTCATAGTTCATAAAATCAACATTCATAGCAAAAAAAAAAGGCCAATAACATAACAGAACTACTCTCTGTTTAAAAAACAAAACTCGTTTTGCTCATGGAATCTGCACATGAAATCTCTCTTCCTACAGCCTTCCAGAATATACCAAAACACAAAAGAGTTATCCAAAGAGACAAAATCTTTCCTCTTCCCCTCTTCTTCCTTCAGTGAATGATTTACTGTTCAGTAAGGGTTAACTCAGGTCAGCTAATAAGAAAAGGGGGACATAGCACTCAATCTATATGCAGAATAGAGTGGAAAATATTCCCTGGCTATTTATTCTTTAGTGACTTAGGGATATTAGAAATAGTTGATAACATTCTTAAATATTTGATTTCACAAGTTACCTTTCCTACTTTCAAATAGTCCTTTCAAGATGCCTGTGTTGACAGGCCAGAACTTGTAGTGTCCTGAGAAGTGTGCGGCCCTGCTCAAAGGCCCACACAAGTAGAAATGTTAAAAAAAAAAAAAAATCTTTGGGTCACACATGGTGATATGCCAGATGTTACACCACCAAATGGATTGCCACTCAATTCTGGATTTAAACTAAATGAACTGGTTGACTAACTGGATTGATTTGTCATTAGACTCACATGTTTCTAACTTCTTAAAAGTATACTTTAATTTTCATCTCCCTTATATGTCATTGTGTGAATACTGGGTAACTTGCATACACTGTACACAGATTTTAAGAAATCTGCCTTTAAGAAATAATTTTGTTCAAAAGTAGATTTAATTCACAAACTCCTATATAGTTTGCCCATATTGTTATATGATTTTTCCAGGCAGACCTGTGTAAAAATAATTTCAGGCAGTGGGAAGAGCATGTGCAAAATCAGGCAAACATCATCAAATCTGAGGAACTGAAAGGATATCCAAAGACTGCAGTAAGATTTTTGAGCTTAATCAATCTGTAGGATCTGTAGGCTAGCAAATCCTAGTATCGCATTTTTTGGTGGGGACCAATGTGGAGAATGAATTGTTTACACTATCTTAAAAGACATTTTATTAAATAAGGCATTTCCACAACAACTATGTAATTGAAAACAGAAATGAAATCCCATTTTAAAGCTGAGACTCCTTATACTCAAGACAATTATTAAGAATCTAGGTTTAGGCCAGACACAGTGGCTCATGCCTGTAATCCCAGCACTTTGGGAGGCCAAGGTGGGCAGATAACCTGAGGTCAGGAGTTCAAGACCAGCCTGGCCAACATGGTGAAATCCCATCTCTACTAAAAAAACAAAAATTAGCTGGGTGTGGTGGTGCACATCTGTAATCCCAGCTACTCAGGAGGCTGAGGCAGGAGGGTCGCTTGAACCAGAAAGGCGGAGGTTGCAGTGAGCCAAGATCACGCCATTGCACTCCAGCCTGGGTGGCGGAGTGAAACTCTGTCTCGAAAAAAAAAATAAAAATAAAAAGAATTTAAGTTTAAAATATATAAATCTAGGTTTATATATGAAATTCAGCCTCACTTGCTTTTCCTTATCATCTTATTATTGGTTTTAATTTCCCTGCCCAGTAATCCCATAACTATATTTTAACTTCTTTTTCCTGCTACCTATTGTTGGAGGTAGGGGCCGAGGGGATGGGGTAGTCAGCCAAGTGTGGAATGCAGCAAAATCATTCTGAATAGACAAAACTGACAAAAAAATTGTGAAAGCAAAAGATGTGACAGCCTCAGAATCCTGACCTTCCAGAATTTGAAACCGATAAACATGAATTCTTTTGTATTAGAGGTAAAATGGTAGGTATTTCCTGTTGTTATAACTTTTTTGGCTTACCTTCAGAAGACTAATGCAGAGCTTCTGAAAAGATAACAGCGACAATAAAAAGATTGTTAAGAATGCCTCCAAGCTACAGGACAAAGAGTATTATATTTCTACTGGGAAGGAAACTTAAAATTATAGTCAAAGATCCATGAAGGCTTAAGTCACCCAGGATCGCATTCACGTCTTTGGTTATTGCATGTGCTTTGGAACACTTGACAATCACAGGGCTGGCCTATGGGGGAGGTGAGTCAATAGTGATTCTCTTTCATAACTATCCAAGAAAAACGACCCACAGTAATCTTCAAGAGCATCACACCTTAGCTGTTTATTAAAGCCAGGACAACTAAGGCCAAGACAATAGACAAAAGCAAGGCTGTTAATATTAGAAATGAAGTTTACTGGCCCCTACTCCCTAGAATGCTCTAGTTTCATGAAACTTTGGACCACCCAGACATTTGCTATGTTAACTATCCTCTTAAACTGAAGTGGAGATATTTATTCAGAATTATGGTTTATACTTACAGTGAAACATATCTTTCCATGGATTTTAAACACTTCATTTACAGGAGCTTTTATTTTTTTATTATTATTTTTTTTTTTTGTTAACTACATGTGTTGAACCGAAAACTTAGGTAGTGAAATGTACTTTTATCTTTTTTTATTTTAAAGCCTTCTTTCTTTTGAAAATTCTTCTATACATTACTCATAAGAAATATATTACAGCAACATTCAAAAAGCATCTGCAATACTAACCCTGACATTCATAGTATATGATTAGAGGTAAAAATAGCTCAAAGATTTAGAAAATATATAAACAAAAGAGGTAAGAGATGGATATTTACTTACTAATGTAATGCCAATTTAATCTATTATTAAGAACATTTAATGTGCTCTGTTTTGATCGTGAGTCTAATTCATCTTCACATTTCCTATAATTTACACTTTTAAGGGATTTTTTTAACTTTCTAAATGAATACACTTGAGTTTACCTTTCAGCAATCAAAGCAAGCATAATATTTACTTTATGTAGTTAAAGGAAGTATAAACTCAGGAACAACACACTCTATTTGTGTTCACAGAGTGAAGTAAAAAAAAAAAAAGTATAGGATGAAAGTTAATAATCATCACATGGTAGAGGCAGGCTTGCCCGTTGAGAATCTAGTCTCTGCCGCTCCCTACCTGCCAGACCTTGGGCAAATTCCATGCCTTCTCTGAATCTGGGTTGCCTCACCTGTACAAGAAAGTCAGCTAATTCACAGGGTTCTTTAAAGACCTAAATGAAGGAAACCTAATGAAATGCGGTCCCACAGTAGATTTCACTAGCTATTAGCTGTATATTCTTGTCATAAAGTGAAATGAAATGCTGCTCACGTATTTAATAAAATACCCAAATTTACTACAATAGATCCTTATTATTTGTGGATTCCATATTGGTGAATTCACCTACTGGCTACAATTAATTTGCAACCCCAAAATCAATACACTGCATCTTTTGTGGTCACTGGCAGACATGCACAGACACAGAGCAGCACAAAACTTTGAGTCACCCAAGATGATGCTGTTCACAGCTGAGGTGGAGCAAAGATATGCTCTGCCTTCTTGTTCCAACTCCCAAACAAGCTGTAAACAAGCATCCTTTCTGCAGCATATTTAGTGCTAGGTTGTTCTCAATTTTTTGCTATTATTCGGTAATTTTGCTGTTTAAAATTTCCCAAAGCATAGTGCTGAAGTGCTGTCTAATATTAGTTCCTTGACACAGGCTATGATGTGCCTTAATACGGTTTGGCTCTGTGTCCCAACCCTAATCTTATCTCAAATTCTAATTCCCAGGTATGAAGGGAGGGACCCAGTGGGAGGTGATTGGATCATAAGAGCAGTTTCCCTCATGCTATTCTTGTGATAGAGAATGAGTTCTCACAAGACCTGATGGTTTAAAAGTGTAGCACTTCCCCCACTTCTCTCTCTCCTACCACCAAGTAAGACGTGCCTTGCTTCCTCTTCGCCTTTCACCTTTTGTCTTCCACCATAATTGTAAGTTTCCTGAGGCTTCCCCAGCCATGTGGAACAGTGAGTCAATTAAATCTCTCTCCTTTATAAATTACCGAGTCTCAGGTAGTTCTTTGTATTAATAGCAGTGTGAAAATGAACTAACACATGACTTTACAGAGAAAATATGTGTGTTAGATAAGCTTCCTTCAGGCATGAATTATAGTGCCTTGTGCTTAATGTTAATGAATCACCAATATACAGTCATGAGTCACTTAACAACTGGGATATATTCTGAGAAATGTGTCTCTCGGCGATTTTGTCATTGTGCTAACATCACAGAGCATGCTTAAACAAACCTAAATGGTACGGCCTATTGCGCACATAGGCCACGTAGTATAGCCTACTGCTCCCAGGCTACAAACCTGTCAAGCATGTTACTGTACTGAAAACTGTAGGCAACTGTAATACAACGGTAAGTATTATATATCTAAACATAGAAAAGGTACAGCAAAAATACAATATAAAAGATTTAAAATGGTACACCTGTATAGAGTTCCTACCACGAACAGAGTTTACAGGACTGGGGGTTGCTGTGCGTGAGTCAGTGAGTGAGTGGTGAGTGAATGTGAAGGCCTAGCACATTATTGTACACTTCTGTAGAATCTGTAAAAGTTAAAAGCTTAGGCTACACTAAATTTATTTGTTAAATATTTTACTTTCTTCCATAATATATTAGCCTTCGCTTACTGTAACTTTTTACTTTAAAAACTTTTTAAGTTTTTAAACTTTTTGACTCTTTTGCAATAACATTTAGTTTAAAATACACATGGCACAACTACACAAAAGTATTTCATTTCTTTATACTTGTTTCTAATTTTAAAATTTTTTATTTTGTTTTACCTTTAAACTTTGTTAATGAAAAACAGAAGACACAAACATACCCATTAGCCTAGGCCTTCACAGGGTCAGGACCATCAATACCACTGTCTTCCACCTCCACATCTTATCCCACTGGAAAGTTTTCCGGGGCAATAAAAGGCATGGAGCTGTCATCTCCTATGATAATAATTCCAGAAGATTCCTTCTTCTGGAATCTCTCCTAAAAACATACCTGAGGTGGTCTTACAGTTAACATTTCTTTTTGTTTTTGTTTGTTTGTTTCAGAAAGAGTCTCGCTCTGTCACCAGGCTGGAGTGCAGTGGCACGATCTCAGCTCACTGCAACCTCTGCTTCCTGGGTTCAAGTGATTCTCTCCTGCCTCAGCCTCCCGAGTGGCTGGGACTACAGGTGCGCACCTCCACACCCAGCTAATGTTTGCATTTTTAGTAGAGATGGGGTTTCACCATGTTGGCCAGAATGGTCTTGATCTCTTGACCTTGTGATCCACCCGCCTCGGCCTCCCTAAGTGCTGCCATTGCAGGCGTGAGCCACCATGCCTGACCTACACTTAACTTTTTAAATATAAGTCGTAGGAATATACTCTAAAATAACAATAAATTATATAGCAAATACAAAAATCAGTAACACAGTCATTCATTATCTTTATCAAGTATTATGCACTATACATAATGTTATGTCCTATACTTTTATAGGGCTGGCAGTGCAGGAGGTTTGTTTCCACCAGCATCACCACAAACATGTGAGTAATACACTGCACTACAACATTACAACAGCTACAACCTCACTAGGGACTAGGAATTTTTCAGCTCCATTAAAATCTGATGAGACCATTGACCAAAACAGGTTATGCAGCACATGACTATATATTAAATAAAATGTCTTTATACAGAAACACACATAAAATAAGGGTTGTATTGCCCAGCTGACGAACATGTTGTGAACAGGAACTCGCAGGAACCTAATCTTACAAGAGCCATAGCAGCAACAGTTCATCGTTCATTAATTCAGTGTTTGCAATGGCTTTACAGACTATAAATACCCTGAAAAATGAGACTACACTGCATATCCTAGATCTTATGTTAAACAACATGAATACAAAACTATACAAGGTCCTTGCCCTCAAGGAAATTAAAATGTCAAGTACACATTTTATAAAATCTATATACTGACTATTTAGGAGTCATAGACACGAGAGGAAAAAAGCTGACAATTGCTAGAATGAAAATACATGTGAAGGTGTAATTACAAATCAGTATCTTTCCTCTTCCTATTATGGTCATTGGAGATTAATATTAAAATATAAATAAGCCTTCTTTTTGGTTGGTGTCAGATAATACTAAAAATGCCTTGCTCCTTGCTAGTTCTGTGACTTCCTATCACAGTTGGATCTTTTAGTGAAAGTATCTGCCCAACGTCGTAATATAATAAGTTTCAAACAGTATCTTTCTTCAGGTACTATGAGGTGGACCTTGTTCCCCAGAGAGTATTCAAACTTCAAACCTTGACTGCATCTCAAGAATGGATCACAATTGGGAGAAATGGAAACTCTTAGAGGAAAATTTCTACCACACTTCAGATCTCTCTCCCCGCTGGCCTCCACCTCCCAACTCAGTTAGTTTAATAAATGATTGCTTTGTCTTAAAAAATACAACAACAACAACAGTTTCCACTCTTTCTCTGGAACCAGCAATCCCAGCACTCAGTTTTCTGTTCTTCTCCATGTATTTAGATCAGGAGGTAGATGAAGAGTGGAGGATAGAAGAAACACTAGAGAAGAATCAGGAAAAGGCAATTGGAAAAAGAGGAAATATTTGAAAGTCATGCAAAGGAACTTGACTTTTATACAAATGCAAAGCAGAGCTGTGAAGGAATTTTAAAAGACTGACATGGCTGACAGCATTGTTGATGGATGGGATGGAGTAGATGAATGGAAGAAGAATGACAAATTAGAGGTTACTGCAGTAATTGGGAACACTATCATATTGCCTTTAAGCAGCAGAGGGGACTGAAAGGAATGCTTAAGATATGTCAAGGAAGTAGCAAAAACAGACCTTGGAAAACATTTGAAAATAGGAACAAAGAAGAGGGACTCAGGTTTCTGATGTAAACAATTTGATGAAAAACGTTATGCTCTATGCAATGGAATTCATGACCAGAACCAAATTTAAGAGTTGAGAAATAAGATCAGTTTTGAACATGTCAAACTTGAAGCACTAAGGGAACATCCACATAGACAGCACCGCAGGCATATGGACAGATGAGTCTGAATGACAAAAGCGATGTGTGTGCTGAAAAGAGAGATTTGAAATTATCAATAAATACATGGTTATTGAAGCCATAGTCATAGAAGGCATTTCTGAAGAAAAGGATATACTAAGAGAACGGGTCAAGGATGCAATCTTGGAAACATCATCACTTAAAGCATCGACTCTTGTTTCTCAATAATTTGAATGCACAAAATTATGTCTAGAGCTGGATAAAGTCCTGTTATCTTTCCACTGCAAACCCAATATGAGGTATTTCTTCTTCAGACCCCCACAATGAAACCCTAAGTGAAGATTCAAAGAAATTATTTGAATAATTAATAAGAAAGGTGGTCAGGCGCGGTGGCTCACTGGTAACCCCAGCAATTTGGGAGGCAGAGGAGGGCAAATGGCTTGGGCCCAGGAGTTCAAGACCAGTCTGGGTAAAATAGTGAAACCCCATCTCCACAAAGAATACAAAAAAACAGCTGGGCATGGTGGCAGTTTGTAGTCCCAGCTACTCAGGAGGCTTGAGGTAGGAGGATCATGTGAACACCAGGAGGTTGGCACTGCAGTAAGCTGTAATCGTGCTACTGCGCTCTAACCTGGGTAACAAAACCAAACCTTTCTCAATAAAAAAATAAATAAATAAGAAAGGTATATTCACCTATCCAAACATGGTAGACACATATTTTCTAAAGTGTCTGAAATAACTATTTCCTGTGTTTACACAATACAACCCTAATATTGGTTGAAAGGTAAATGTATTTCAGCAGCAACTTGATTCATGGTGGGAAAAAAAAAACACTTTAAGATAAAGTTCTTTAGAGAATAATGAAGAAATTACAGAGAAACAAAACCAGGGACTAAAACTTCTTCTCAATTTTAGTAATGTGCTTAATATTAATATGACACATTTGCAACCTATTAAATTATATCTATATATTTAAATTAATATATTAAATTTGTGTAGGATCAGCTTGGCAAAGATTGGGAGAACTATGCCAAATTAGGTGAAATAGTACTTTTACATACATATTTCTTATGAAAGGACAAATTTTTACAATTTTAAGTAGATCGTTACACTAAAATACACACACACACACATATATGTAAAACACTAGGGAAAAAAAGGTAAAATTTTGATCCAATCATTGAACTTCTAGGAAATCACTCTAATGAAAGAAATATAAAGATATGTAAAAGATAAGTATATATCAAGGTATTCACTATAGAGCAGATCCTAAGAGCTAAATTAAAAAAAAAAAAAAATCCTAGAATCTAATTATAAGGTGCTGATTAAATAACACTTAAGTTGTGTAACTTAAGTTGGAATCCATGAAGAAATTAAGAACTGATGACATGATCAATGGCTCTTAATCAGAGATTCATGGTCCTGGGACCCGTAAAACTTTATGTATTTTCTTGCAGATACATTTTTTGAGGGAAGGAAACATTCCATCGATTTCTTTATAAAATCAAATGATCTAAAAGACTGTAAGAACCATGGCAATAACAAGTTAATATTTATATTTAAAAATTGACAAAACTCAGAGTGTAAAAAGCACACTTAATAACATACATATAAAATTTCATGTTTGTAAACAATAAAGACATAAGTATTCATATGTAAAAAGTTATAAAAGCTGTGTAAGAAAATATTAAAAGTGGTTATTTGAAAGTGAATTTTAGGTACTTTATTCAAAAGAAAAAATCAAAAAGTTATTTATGATCTGTATATTTAATACTTTCTTAATGAACATGCTATTATATGATAGCACAACAAAATTATAAATAATATAAGTAAACTATTAGTAATATAAATACAATTTATTTTATATTGTTCAATCCTTAGAAAAATAATCTAAGTACTAAAATTGGTACAGTAATTTTAAATTTTAAAACCGAATTCACTTGGAGTAAAAACCACATTCCCATCAAATATCAGAATTCCTATTAACAGGATGTCAAAACCAGTACAGAACACAGCCCTCCTTGGGTCTGGAATCTGTGATTCAGCATTGTCCATAAATTCACCCAAACAATACAATGGCTTCTCTCTCAGCATTTAGATGAAAAAAGGCTGGGCCTGTATTATTAATTAACTAAAGAACTTTGGTTATTTAATTAACATATCATTTTTTAGACTTAATGGTATGACAAGCTCTACCCTGAAGCTCTACTGTAGTTACTAGATCACCACTTTAAAGTTATATCTTTTTCTGGTTCCAAGTATTATCTGACATTGTATTATACAATAATATGTGCATAAACCTGTAATACTAACATCATGAACAGTGTGAATTCACTAGAAAAATAACTTGGTGAGTCAGATATAGAAACAAGAAATAACAGGCAATTTCAACCTTACATGAAAGAAAATCCTATCATCAGCAAGGCCTTATTCTCACTTAGTGGATTTTGTCTCATAAACCTAAAAAACAAAATTAGGCTCATAAAAGTGGGTTTGAAGAGATGAGTCTATACAAATCTTATATATAAGAAAACACATCTTTCACTTCAATGACAATGTGGAATTCACATCAGACTTGTATTATTAGCCAAATGAAATATATGCACAAAATGTTTTATCGTTTTATATTTAACTTGTGGCTTGTTACATAAAATGTCCCTCAAAATCAAGTTGACATCAACGTGTCCTCAGTAGAAATTGCATTAACACCCCCTTCTAGGAAGTATTAATTTATTCCTAACTCTGATCCTTCCTCTATAAGCCTTACACCTTAAATATTACCCAAATAATACAAAACTTTAAAAACTGCTACCAGCCTCATGTTGACATAATGCAACATAAAAATGGAAACGTAACTACTTGGGATTACAGTATATAAAGTTAACAGAAGCTTACTGGAAAGGAAGTCACTGAAATTGGTAAACAATTGCAGTTGCTGCGCAACACTAGTTTCTAGAAGCACTGTTCCCTACATAGAAAGACATGCAAAGGAAAAAGCCCGATTTTCTCATTTCCTCAGAATATCTGAAGCAATCAACAATAATTCAAATAGATTACTCACATATGAAAGGCTCTAATTGCTCAACAATGTGAATTACTAAAAATACATATTTAAAGAATCAAACTACTGGTTTGAAGTCAAAGAACCGTATTGAAATCTACCTAGTTATTACATCAAATCAACTGTTTTCCAATTTCAAGATCAGCCTTTCCTTCCTACGTACCTGCATATTTCCAAGTCTCCTGAAAAAGTTCAAAAATTACAGTACTTAATAAAGAGAGTTAAGCCAGTCTTTTGTAAAATTTTGGAATTTTGTCTATATTATTAAATAGTAAAGTAAATGCCCTAAATACAGGCTATAAAATATATATTCAATACTCTGAACAGTTGATTTTATCTATTTACTCAATAAATGTTTAATAATGGAGATCAGAAATGTAAAACAATGAGTGAGATTCAAAAACGAGTCCCTGACATTTTTGGAGACTACCTTGTCATGGGAAAATTAAACTATTAAAAAGGGAAATTGCCTAGTACTATTAGAATACACAGAAGCCCTCAAAGAAGAGATCTGTGCCTTTTTGTACACTGATCGATACCCAATGTCTAAGGATCTCAAAGTGTAGTCTGGGAATCCCTGGGTGTCTATTCAGAATACCCTTTTGTGGGTCCATAAGATCTAAAGTATTTTCACAATAATAATAAGGGGTGGGTTTTGTTTTGCCTTTTTCACTCCCATTTTCTTATAAGCGTACAGTCAAGTTTGTCTGGGGCTACCTAATGTGTGATGTCACTGAATGCAGAGACAGATAAGAGCATTCAGTTGTCTTCAAGTAAGCCAGACATAAGCAGATTTCAAAACTATAAAACAATACCACACTCCTCACTAATTGTTTTTACTTTGGAAAATATTTTTTCATAAAATATGTTAATGTGTTTATCCTTGCCATTTCTAAATGAATAACAAATAAATATGTTTGAACTTTCTCGACTCTAATGTCTACTGTGGTAACTATCAATAGATACAATGTATGCAAACAAAAGCTCTTTGGCATCTTCAACAGTCTTCGCAGGTGTAAGGGACTCTTAAGACCCAAAAGACCAAAGGCTTAGCACATAGTTCATGTTCAATAAGTATTTGTAAACTAAATTGTGAATTAATAATGAAGATCATATGCAGTGATTACTGAGCTGAAATCTGAAGGGACAGATAGAGATCTGTGAGGTAAGTGAAAGATAATGAGGGCGTTCTTCCATAATGTATACAGTTTAAAAGTAATGCTATTTAACATTTTTTCCCATGCAATTGAGCAATCTACAGAAAATAATTGAAAATGAAATACTCCCTTACAATGAGAAACTGCACGGGATGAGGGGCAACAGCCATGAAAGGTTATTGCCTCTCAACAAACTTTATTCTGTAATTTTAGAAAGAACATTTATTTTAGAGCTGGACATCCAAACAGCTTTCACAGGAATATTGTGCTGAGAGAAAGAAGGTGGTTTATCATTAGCTTTATCATTTTCTAGAATGCATCAGTTTTAAAATAATGTTATTGTAATCAATGTTACTATTATTTGCTATTTTTAAAATGCCAAGACAAAAGAAAATACCAAATAATGTGTTTGCTCAATGCTGTTTCCCAGCACTACCCACTCATTATCCTCCTGAATTTCAACTTTTGGGCCGGTTAACAATTTCTTTTTGGTATATGAATATGTGAGACTTCATCAAAGACAAAATTTGAAGTTACTTACGTGATAAAATAAGATATCATACACTCCTTGAAGGAATACCAACAATTCTGAGTGTACTGAGATATGTAATCAAAATAATAAGGTGACATGGTCTATTTTGCAAGAAGAGTCTGTTAATAAATTAAAAATTGAACAGGAATAGAGGTGGCTTAGAAAAAAAAAAAAAAAGAACTTTGACGTTTTACATGAAAGTCTTCATAAGTTCCTGGATGACCTATTAGTGAACAAAGGCAAGTATAACAAAGTCATTTCCAAGATTTTATAAAAGGGAGGCAGATTATGAAAGCATTCTGATGGATGGTATCAAAAATACACTCTTGAGCATGCAGCCCTGTGGTCTGCCTAAAGATGAGAGGGAAAACCCCTTGTTGACCATAAAAGGGCCGCCTGCATGTTCTCAGTGGAGAGCATACAGGATCCTATTTACACAAGTATAAATACATGCCATTCCTTTGTGCTCACAGGCGCTCCAGAAGGCTGGCCAGGGGAGGAGGGTCCAAGAGCTCAACGCAAACAGGATTCAGAAAGCCTGTAACACTTTTCCAACATCGAACGTACTTTATTTTTCTAGCTTATCTTCCTTTATGATAAAAAAAAAAAAAAAAACTACAAAGCATAAAATCACTATAATTTAACAGGTGGCAGCTCTAGAAATACTTGAAAATAAGCCTTTAAGATTCCACAGGAGAAGAAAAAAACACTTCCCATAAATAGATACTTTTTTCTAGTAACACTACAGCTGTGTGAAAATTGAAGGGAAAAGAAGAATGTATTTGTGTCAATAACCATGCCCTATCCATTTACATTTCTTAGTAACTTATAGGCTAAATTTTGAAAAATTCTGAGAAACAGTAAGTGCACAAATCACCGAGACCTAACACACATTAAAGGAATATATGTATAGAATATAGATGTATAATATTATATAATTACAATATTATTATATTATTATATACAATACTATTATATTGTAATTATATATGCATAATTATATTGCAATTACATATATAATTACAATATATAATTATGTACAATTGCAATATTGTGATTAGAGAGCAACCAAATGGATATGAATGATTATGAATACAATGAATAATCTCCTCTTAAAATCCTTAAGGAATTCTTAAGATTTCTGCTTAGTAGTATGCGTTAGATAGATATCATACAGATCTCAGATTATCCCTCTCAGTTAGAGTATGTGTGACTTAATGTCCTATCACAAGGTTAAAACGAGCATTAGTAGTCATTTAATCTGATTATCTTTTCAGTGAGCGAATTCCCTTGAAAACACCTGTGCTTGGTGCTCTACAGCCCAGGAACCTATGTAACTAATAATGCTTAAATGCTCTATTCATTTCTATTTAAGGATAACCCCTACCAATGAGTAACAGAAAATTCAAGTCCGGCTCAACCCCCAGTATATCAATATATCAACAGCACAGATCTGAAATGACGCAAATACAGCCTTGGGCAGGGAATTAATACCTATGATGTAGTTCATGTCATCTCTGAGAAGCTCTGTTAAACTGTTTTACTGGTATCAACCTTGATATTATTCACTCTAAATTCCCATGGTACTTCTTCATAAATCTATTCTGATATGTCCTTGCTAGTAAAAGTGTGGTCCACAGACCAGCAGGATCAGCACCACATCAAATTATTAGAAATGCAGAATCTCAGGCCCCACCCCCAAGCCCACTGATGCAGAATCTGCATTTTAACAAGATCCAGAAGGATTCAAATGCA
This sequence comes from Piliocolobus tephrosceles, assembly GCF_002776525.5. Lineage (NCBI taxonomy): Eukaryota > Metazoa > Chordata > Mammalia > Primates > Cercopithecidae > Piliocolobus > Piliocolobus tephrosceles. Next base: position 32,818,093 of record NC_045436.1, on the reverse strand, counting down.
CTGTCAACTCTGACAAGCACCAACATAAGGGCACAAAAACTCTCTCTTTAAATGTTCTCCTGTGGAGCTACACTGGGGTGTTTTATTGGCCTCCCTGTATCAAACCTTTTTTTTTTTTTCACTCGATCCAATTTGTTTTCAGAAACGCCTATATTCATTTTCAGTCTATCTAGCCAAGAAGATGGCCAGAGAAACTAAAATCTATTAAGCAGACCAAGCGGCCCGGTGCGGTGGCTCACACTTGTAATCGCAGCACTTTGGGAGGCCGAGGCGGGTGGGTCACCAGGTCAGGAGATCGCTACCATCCTGGCTAACATGGTGAAACCGCGTCTCTACTAAAAATACAAAAAATTAGCCAGGCATGGCGGCAGGTGCCTGTAGTCCCAGCTACTCGGGAGGCTGAGGCAGGAGAACGGCATGAACCCGTGAGGCAGAGCTTGCAGTGAGCCGAGTTCGGGCCACTGGACTCCAGCCTGGGCAATACAGCAAGACTCTGTCTCAAAAAAAAAAACAAAAGCAGACCAAGCATGTTGCCAGAAGTCCCTGTGAAGTAGTTCTTAATGTTAACATTTTACAAATTATAGTATTAAGTGCTCAGAAGGGTTAAGTGGTGAAGTCAAGATCATGTAACTAAAAAGTGAATAAACCAGGATTTAAACCCAATTTCACTAAGCCATATTTTCACACTCTGCCTTTTCTTCCACTGTGGATTTTCCTCATCCCAAACGTCCAGGCTTTCCCTTAAAGCAAATATGTTGTGTTAGTAACAATAAACTCCAAGGTATTTAAGAACTCTCGTTGACTTGTCTACATTTAAGAAATGAAACTGTAAATCGAGCAAGTCTGCTTAGCACCTAGCCAAATTCGAGCTTTAGTTCTAACAAATTAAAGTGGCTATTAGAGGCATTGTAACGATTTAAGGGCATGTGCCACAGAACCAGACTGCCTTTGTTGAAAACCACATGACCTTGGCCTTGTGGCTTAAATTCTTCTTAGATTGGGATTAATGCTAGCAATTTCACTCGAATGTTTTCTGTGAGCATTAAAGGTATTAATATATGTTAAGGGTTTACATGCATGTCTAGTAGATGGTAAGCACTCAGTATGTGCTAGCTATATTTATTATTAAATGGAATTCTTTATTCTGGTACATCTTTCTCTGTAAATAAAAAAAAAGGCCTGTCTTCCACTAGGCATTAGTTATATCTTTCCAAATCAATGCAATGTTTGCTTCTTTCTCTTCTATTGATCTACTCACATGCCCTGACTTCTTATCATGATTAAAAATGAAAAATAAAATCCATCACCAATGTGTGTCTCTTACATACTTTCACTGTCACAATCAATTCATGTGTCCACTGTTAGCAGGCTAGGGCAATTAACAAGAAGTTTGAAGACTTTCAAGACAAAAACTGCATGTGAAGACAAAAATGCCTGCCAAGGCCCACAGGCAGCACCTTCAGGCTGGTACCTGAAAATCCATCTCAACTCCCAATCTCCAGTCTGCCAGCAAATGCCAACAGCTCTCATTTCAGAATAAATCCAAAACCTGACCACTTACCACTTTGCTCTGGCCTAAGTCGCCATCACAGCATTTGCTCCCTTGCTCCCCTACAGTGTATTCTTGCTCGGCAGAAATAATCATCTCTATACAAAATTCATCACTCATTTGCTTGCCCCTCTCCAGAACACAATCCCCCTTGCTGATCCTCAACCCTGCTAGGCACATTCTGACCCAGGGCCTTTGCCTCTCCCCTTGGCCCTGTCTGTGAAGGCCTTCTCCGCCATCTCTGCAAGATCTGTGCTTAAAGTCACCTTCTCAGTTGGCCCTTGGTGACTTATTTCAAACTGCAACAACCTGCCCTATTCCCACACTCTCTAACCCCCAAAACAGAGCACTGACCATTTTCTATCATACCAGTTGTTTATTTATTTATGTCATTTGTCCTTTTTTCTCCCCTCAACAGAAATGTAAACTCCAGGAGACCACAAGTTTTGTACATTCTGCTCATTGATTTTTCATCTGTGACTAGTATCCTGCTGCATATGTCATAAATGCTAAATAAACAGTTGTTAAATGAATAATAAATAGATGCTATAGACATCTCTTAATATTTTAAATTATATATGTGTGTATGTATACAAACATGCATATATATACACACACATATATATATGAAATCAGTAAGGAAAATTCACAACAGTAATATGCTTTCTTCTAGACAGAAGTCTAAACCAAAAACCAAAGATTTATAAGAAAAAAGAAAAAACATAGGAAAAATATAGCTCCTATTTATAGATGCTAAGCAACTACTGTCTCTTTTCCAAAAGCAGGGGGGCAAATGAGTTTCTTAATTAAAGAGATCACTCTCTCTCAAAGAGGCTACTCTCCCTTAATGTGACAGTTTAGCTCAGGAAGTGGATGCAATGACCTTGTACAAATGAAATTGCAGGAGCGATTGGCAGAGCAATTACTCATTTGGTCAGGATGCTGGCTAAAAACTCATAATCTTGCAAAAAGCACCCTGGGAATTTTAATGACCATAGAGACTCAGCAGTTTAGTTTCAATTCTCTCTGAAAAATATCCAACATTGTACCACTCTCTCCTTCTGTTATAATATTCACTCATGAGCCCAATCTGACTCCTAAATCACCAGGCTCATTATCAGAAGGATTTCAGCCCTTTGCTGCCAGGAGCTGATCGCATCTGATCCAAATCAACTACTGGAACTAAGAAATTAGAATTCATATTCTATCCTCTTCCCATATTTGATTTGGCAATAGTTATCATGCCAACAAGAGGCTTTAGCCTTGATATTTCTTCTTGTAAACTATATAACATTTGTTACATTTATGAAAAAACTGAATAAAAGTAAGTTATGTCCTGCCTATTAAAAACAGCCTATGGAATATGCAGAAAGAACTGTGAATTCTACAGAAAGTACTAGTTGTTAGCATTATTCACATCTGAAAGAGAAGGAAGCAACTTTAAAAACTCAAGAATTTTAAGGTAAATGTTGAAATATTTATTTATCTACCACCTGAATATGGACTATGTTATCAGATTGAGGCAAAAATAATAGCTTTGGTTTCACAGCACATTGTAAACAGAAATATAAAAAGTATAATTTAGGAAAGGCAACCAACCCAGTTTAACGTACACTATACATTGTTTCATCCAAGACAATTTCATTTATCAATAACAAGTGTAAACAAGCATGCTATAGTGAGGTTTCCACCTTTGTGATGAAAAATGGCCTTGGTATTATTTCATTTAATGAGCATGGCATTATAAAGTATACATGATTTAAAACAACAACCCCTTTTCTGAGGTAATAGTGAGCTCAAATTTGCCAAGGTCCTCAAAGGAAGAGCTACCGTCTTTTCTCCAGAGTTCATCTATTTATCATCAAGACCACAGGAACAGAAAGACACATCGTCATGATGAGACAGAGCCCAGGACTGAGAGTTGGACTTGTGTTCTAATCTTGCTGCCAACAACATACATGACTAAGATAATGACTTCACCTCCTAGAAAATGACCTCACTTAGACCAGAAGGAGAGGGCTAGGCAACACAGTACCTCAATCACTCCCAGTTCATGTTTTTGTATATGTAAAGACTTTCTTGCCCTTGAAAATTTCCAGACCACAAGCAGTAAGAAGACATCATCCAGTTTATTTAGGAATGCTCGAAATAATTTTTAATGTTACTTCAGTGAAAAAGATGGAGGCGCACAGAAATCTCAGTTTCAGTGTTAAGAAGGCTGGAAGCAGAAATGGGTCTCTCTGCTCAGCCAGCCGAGTAGAGCAGTGTTAATGAGTCAACATTACAAACCTCAAATGACATAAAGAAGGGAGGTCAGCAGAATGGACCAAAGAGATCGCCCTCTCATCTCCTGGGATTCTAGCTCCTAAGAAGTAAACAAGATAAAAGACCAAAAGTGGTAAAAGCAGGAACACATACAAGCCCCCTGCCCAACCATCTCTTATTCAGGATCTGTCTGTATGAACAGCTGTGGTTCTGTAACCCTCTGCTATGGATGGACCAGCTGCAGGTTACACAGAGGGTTACTTTGGCACTTATTTCCCTACTCAAAAGACTCCACATTTATTTTCCTACTCAAAACTTCTTTTAATTTAAAGTTCTCCCCTGCTATGGCCTAGTTAATGCACGTTCAGTGGTTCTAGACTCTGCAGACAGTAGTTTTCATTTGAAACATGGAATTAAACTAAGTAAACATCAAAATGAAAGATGACAATGAAAGATAGGGCAACAAGAAAAAATGAAATTCAGGAAATAAAACTGTGTGGTTGTGTTACCTTGTTAATTTGCTGCTTATTTCTTTATTTATGTGTAGACAAATTAATGAGAGGTGATATCACAAAATAATCACCTTAGTTGAGGTATAACAGCAAAAAGAGGTCTAAGAAATGAGATTGTCACTGTCGGCCTTTTTCCCTCAACCCTTTAAACTGAACCTTTGATTCAGTTTAGTTTCATAAGCACAAACTGCAGTGTTTCTTCCAAAAACAAAATAATATTTCCTAGGACAAAATATTTTACAATGAATATGATGTCCATATACTGTAGAGAGTATGAATGTGCAGCCTTAGGGTAAAAGCAAAGTAGCAACGAAATCAGAAACTGCCTGACTTCAATAAGGGACAGGTTCTGGTATGGGTGATGGATATTCTATGCCTAGAAAAGGAAATTAATTTACAGTTTCTCAATCTGTTAGTCTCAATAAATATGAATAGCAAGAGTCTACACTCTAAATAGTCTATACACACTGTGGATGGTGTGCCACAGAACACAGTTGCAAAGCAGGGATTGTTTTTCCATGTTTTTTATCTCACCTACTTACCTACTTGTCTATAAATGAAGTCCATGGTGTGCAACCTAATGGCATTTTCCAGATGTTTCCAACAAGTGTACTAAAAAAAAATAAAAAAAAAAAACAACAAAAAACCTCCCACAATATTGTCTTGATCTTCAAGGCTTAAGAGTGGATGTACAGACTACACATTAAGCTGAAAAAAAAAAAAAAAAAAAAAGGAAACCCCCATATGGTGCCAAATGTTGGCAGCTATCTTCTTTCTTCCCAGACAAAACTCTTAGGTCTTGTGAAAACAACATTTCTTAAAACTGCCAAAAACAACATAGATAATTGTTGTGATGGCTCTCCTGCGCCGACTGCTGCGGCCGTTTTGACTATATCCACATCAAGCTCTGGGATAAAATTAGGAGCCAATTTCAAATTTTAAGCCTGAAGGGCCACCATTAGGAATGCCACCTCTTAGGCTTCTAAAAAATGTCTTGGCATATTAAAGTGCTTTCCATTAGAATAGGAGAAAATGTTATTTGTATTTGCCTTCCCTAAACTCTCTGTTTAAATTAGGTTTAAGGAATTAGCACAGCATCATTTCTAATATAGTAGTAATATAAGCTTATTATAGGAAATTTGGAAACTACTATGTATTTTAGAAAATATCAACACCCCCACTGCTGCCCTATAGCCTTTACAGATGAAATACTTACAACATTTTAGTGTGTTTCATTCTAGCTCCTCTACATACATAGAAATATTTATGGGGACATATATAAAAATATTTAAAATCTTATTCTCACTCTGCTTTTTCACTTAACATTAGAGTGTAAGCATTTTTCTGTGGAAGCAGCATTTTGATCATTGCCCCGTATCCCGAGTAATGACAGCTCTGTATAATTCACAGCATTTCTTGTGGGAGGTATATTGCTCTACTGGCTAGCCACAGGACCAGTGTGAAATTCACCGGGGTCCTGTGCTGCTGAAATATGAGAAAGGTGAGAAAGGATTATAGTGGGGGAGAGTGGAAGCCCAAATTTCCATCTCTAAACCCACCCAGTTCCTTGGTGATTTCTTCAAGAAAAGAGAGACCACCTCCTTTGTTAAGAGCCAAAAAGAGATAAATTTACTCACCAATGATCTCCTACTATTAAGAAATCTGTGAAAGATTCATGATTATTCTTTTAAATACTCAAAGCATTATTAAATATGTCTACAATATAGAAATGAGCCATTTATTCTGAATAATGGAGAGAAGTTGAAAACCATTTATTACCTTCTGCCTAAGGGGGTGATCTCCTTGATTAACATGCAAACTAATGGGGAAAAAGTCTAATGTGCACTTTTTTTTTTTCATTTCTTTCACAGCATTAATCCCATTCTAGTTGGTCACTAAAAAGTAGTGGGTGTGTGTGTGTCTGTCTGTCTCTCTCTCTCTTGCTCACACACTGTGCTGCAGTATTTCTTTATAACAAACTGGCTTCAGGAAATTATTAATGAAGGGTTAGGAGGTTACACAGCAGCTAAGCCCAGAAGAATGTCTGTGCAAAGAGAGAACTACCTATTCAGAAGGGAGGAGAATTGTTTGGGGAGGACTGGTAGTTTGAAAAGGAATTTCTTCCTAGCCAAGAAATTTTCTACACTGTGCAAAGCCAAAATAAAATGAGTCATAACATTTCACATTTCCTAAGTGTGTATTACTAGAATGACTTTTGACTTTCTATGGAAATCATGGATGGCACAAATGAGAAAATAGAACTGTTTCCCCTTCCCCTATGTCCCCTTGAGGTCATACCTGAGATGACATGGGGTCAGTCCTGGCAGAAGTTGTTAAGAATTGGATCACATATATTTGTAACTTACAGCTTTACCTTCAGGAAAATAAGTAATAAGCATAACAGGAAATAAAAATAACTTCACTCAAAGGTACACAAGCACCAGCATGGCCAAAAACCACCAGCAATACCTATGACAATTTTCCTAGGCTACATATGTATCAGAAACAGTCAACTGTTTTAATCAATGATTATGAAGGGGTCTCGAGTATGACACCCTAAAATATGCCTTTTTGGCATAAGCATTATTTTGAGCTGAAGACAAGTAAGAATAAACAGATCTGGGAAAAGTTCTCTGTTCTCCAGTTATCTGCCTAAAAGTAGTATATAAATCTTCCTTTTTGAAGATGACATAAATGCCCCTTTCCCCTCCATTCCAGGATGAGGAAAGTGACCCCTTAGGAGAGACAAAGCTGGTGCTGGAATGAGACTGTATATGCAGACTTAACTAAAATAAACTTACTAAAATAATATTATCTGTTATGATTAGATAATAATATTAATTTCCCCATGTTTTTAGTCACTTTCCCAAACTTCATTGGTGCTAGCAGCTCAAATCCCCTTTCTACTGTCTAGTCACTTCTCCACAATTTATCATCATTTGTTAAAATGGTATAGAAAATTCCAAGTCTAACTGCTTTTTAAGATTTTCACATCCTTACTTTGAAGTCCTTATGCAAACAAATTTTAAAATATTAATACAACTAATACGCCTTTTCTCCTGTTACTCTGTCTTTTGTCAGTTTAATTTGTAGGCCGCAACTTCTAAACCTAAGAGGTAGAAGAAAAGTTGTTTTTTCCCTCTCCACCATAGTCCAATAAGCAACTTGAAACCAGTGTTAAATTGGAAAAAATCTATTTATACCCACAAATACACAGAACTTCAAAATGTTTATAACTGTTGAATTGCTAAATGACTACAAATTTGCGAAATAAATAAGAAAAAAATTCTAGAAGTTGGCAAAAAGAGCAAAATTAAAATGACAATTGCTATAACAAATAAAATCAGCAGTTCACATTTTTATACATGTAAAAATTCACTTATTGAAAATCTTTCAATTTCAGAGTAACTACCAAGCCCTGATCTAGGCCCTATGGATATGACGGTTTATAACCAAAACAGGCAGAAGAGAAAATATCGTATATACTTCTCTTTCATCTCATTGTATTTTATCTCCAGAGGTAGATGCTTCTTACACCCTTCTCTTCATTCACTAAACAAATAATGTTAGAGTACTGCCTGCCAGGCAAGGTTCTAGATCCTGAAGACAAAGCAGTAGGATAAAATAAATAAACCTCCAATAACAACAACTAAAATTTCAGGCTTCATATATCTTACATTCCAGTAACTTAATAAAACAATGTTCTCACAACAGTGTTTAAATTTATTCAGTCAGTTTTATCGTGAGGTTTCCTTCTCTCTGTAATCAAAGCAGGCAAATAGTTTAAAGAAAATTCGTAATATACATGTTCCTGTATTTATATATAATTGCTTATAAACATGCCAGGATCAATTATTTTTAATTTAATTTTTGCAACCCTTATTGACCATACAAGTTGTGATTGTGGAGTTTTAATATTTTTGTTTCTTACTGAATGGACTGTTGGCAAAGGCAGGTCTCCCCTTTGAGACTGGTGCACGGGGCAGAAATTAACCAGGATTTCTGAGTGGTTTCATGTTCAAGGTCACGATACAAATTTATCAAACACAATTCAAATGGTGTGTGGCACTGAAAAGAGGGCATCCCCTGCCTCTCTTCCAGAGCCAGTCTTAATTTTGTGATACTATTCTGGACAGAGAAAGGTCCTTCTTAATCTAGCTAAAATCTGAGCCTGAATACCCACTCTATCTTATAGGGAAAAAAAAAAAATCCTGGCTTTCTTTGAAAGACTTCATTGCACAAGGGATCAAGTCTTTCCTAAACTCAGATACAATCAGCCTCCAATATGCTCCACATATACAAACTCTGAGCCATTTCAAGCATAAATTTTAGGAGTAAAGAAAGTTCCAGTGAATGCCTAAATAGATAGGAAAAAAGAATATTCTTCCTCCAAGAATACTTTTCTGATTTAAACTTTCTTCCCCCAAATTAGAGCACTGACGACCATTAGTCATATTATCTTATTTGGGGTATAACCTGTTTTAATATGTACACTGAAATGAAACAAAATATGTCCTCTTTATAGCATAAGACATAATATATTTAGGCAAAGGAATGCATCTGCTGGATTTTAAAACACTAGAGTTTCAAATAATCAAAACTGTATTTCTAGACCTTTTCCTACATGCCTGATTCTACCAATATCCTCTTTGTGCTTAAAGAAGTCATGAAGCAGCCAGAAACAAAGAATTTCAAGTCATAAACTAATGATGGAATTAACCTAAATTATAGGTTAGCTATTACACACTGACATACAATGATACTGCCAAGTTTCTTCAAAATGTAATACTTATTTGTTGTCATTAAGCCACTGGGGTAAATGGCAACATTTATAATTATATAGAAAATCAAATAGAAATCATTAAGAACATTTTAATGAAAGTATATTTTTTTGTTACTCACTGAAATTATTGGCAGCATTGAAACAAAATCTATTAATGTTTTAAGATATGAACTACGCTTTAACCTGGTATCTACTGCAGTACAAAGAGCTAAGTCACATACAAAATGTGAAAATCAATTTTGGCAACTAGACTAGAATGTAAATAGCACAGGCCAATTCTCCTCAATGCCTAAGATATTTCCTGATAAATGAGATTCCCAGCACTAAACGTTTAACAAATTGATCTACTAATGGACTGCAAAAGCCAGTAATCTTCCTCTACCTTCTATTAACACCAAGTAAATTTCCTTGGTATTGTTTACTAATCTGTACAGGATTTAAACACCCTAAGTAATCTGTTTTTATTTTTCCAGCACCAAAATTAGACATAATAAGGTCAGTGAAAAATCTGTGATCATTTTCAAATTTGGGGCACAAAAAAACACTGAATAATTAGTCTGAAAGAATATGGTACAGAAAAGTTTGTTTTCTCTTTTATCTAGGTTTAAGACAATTATTTACAAATAAAGCATAATGAAATTTGTCTTTTTATGGAAACACCAAGCGAAATCTTAATAAAATGTTTGCAGTGCCAACAAAAAGCCTAAGCACAATATTTAAATTACTGAACTGAAAAAATAAGATGATTTCTTAAATATCTTGGATTCTATCCCTTAAGTAAAAGGATTTACATAGTCAAGCTTCATTTGCTTACTTGGGAGTTACTCTTTCAAAATGTCTTTTATCCTGTAAACGAGAAAGTCTCCCTTCTTGCACAAAACATTCCTCACTTTCCAGTCACCAATTGTTTGGAAAAACTTTCCCTTGACACAGATATAGGATCATCTCTCAAAGAGCCAAATCAAACAGCCAACCTACTAAAGACACCTAGCAATCTGGTTACTGTCCAAATTGTTTCCTAGACTAAAGTCAACTAATGGTAAAGGGATCAGAAGGAGTCTGGAATTCTAAAAAGGTTCATTAAGAATGCATTCACATTCAGCAAATGTGATGTGCTATTTGGTTTTTCGATTATCTTTCTCATTTATATTGCTCTACAAGTGCATGACGATGTTATTATAATTTAAATTACTAGATATCTTTGTCTTGAAAAAGCAGAGAAAAAAAGAGGTACTCTCAAGAGTGGTTCCGAAACTTCATTGTTCTTAAACTTTTACCAGATGATAAATACTTTAGAATGATAATACTTTAAAAGTTGCCAGAAAAAGACATAAAACATGACTTCCTACCAACAGTATGTGTGTCTGTTTTTGACGAAAGTGGTGAAATCCAGGTTCTCTAAGAGCATAAGACGTCAGACATAAAGGCTGAACTTCACCCATCTAAGAAGCAGTCTATGTTCACTATCAATAATCAATACCCCCAACTCACCCCAGCTCAGGAACTAAGGATACCAGAACACAATGGCCTGGATACATTACATATGAAAGCACAAAAGCAGTCTCTATCCCCACTAAATGCCATTCCTTCTCATGCTGGCTGACTTCAAATATGAATATAAATTAAGACAATTCACTCTGCCTCATAGAGAGAAACAAAATGAACAAGAAAATAAATAGTCTGGTCTCTAGGGGTACTGAATATTTTTATTGTCTTAAATTTACTGGGAAACATAGGCATAAACTTGTGCAGTCTGGGCACCATACTTACGTAAATAGCAGAGGGTTATGGTTTCAATTTGGTTGTGACACCATAAATATTGGCATACCGAACATGTGCTTACTGCCATGAATTTTGAACTCTCTCTCCAGGGTCTGCTTCTGTTTTGTCCACATGCCAGAACTAAGGACTACTTAGTTCTGCCCATAATCTCATAGGATCAGAGCTGAGAAAATCAACTTTATTTCCAAGGGGAAAAAAAACTATATTCTTTGAGTGACTTTTTAAAAGACTAACTTTTTCAAGATCTTTGCCTTCCCTGGGATAAATCACAGTTGTCAATCTCAAAACCTCAAAGCAAAAAAGAAAAACAAACTAAAAATAAGAAAGCACATGAGTTATATCTTATCTTAACTAGAAAGAGCAAAAGGGGAAATAATTCAAAACAAAAAATACGTCAAAGTTACTGAAAATGAACTTTCAATGGTCATGCTCTTCTCTATAATACATTGATTGCAATAAAACTTTATCCTAAAGTTCCCTGTTTAAAAATAAGTTTCCTGGAAATGATACATTTCTTTTTCTTATTGAGGAAATAACATTCTAAGCAGTCATCATTATAATTTTGCCAATCATGTTCTTTGTGCATTCATTTTACTCAGTCTAAGCAAAACGATTGAGGCTCTCCAGTTAGCCCCTTGTAGTTCCTCAAAATGAAGCCAGACGTTAGGCGCATCCCCCAGCTGTGAAATAAGGCATATGACTCGTTTAGAACCCATCAATGATGATTTATGACACCAGATGCCAACACTGCAGCAGAACAAGCTGTGTTGGGTCTAAGTGGGCTGTTTTCACTTCACTTAAAAGATCTACCATCCAGTGGGGCACTAGGCTAGAGATTATTCAACATTTTATTCTCTGACACTTGAAAATTATGGAAGATTAAAACGCATATATAATTAGAATCCAAGGTAGAAAGTGGTCAACTCTGCACTATTCTGAAGGCAGACATACCAGACTGAAAGAAAGGGGGAAGGCTTTACGCGGTGGAGAGGGGACCAGTCAGACAAGGCCTTAAATCCATGTTGGCTTTGAACACGCAGCATGAAGGAGAGATGATGGTTCCCTTCCATTTCACACCCCAGGCACTACCTCACTCGGCTATTTTCCCACTATCTGGCATTTGAAAGGCTGTAAACGCCTTCAAACTGCTGTCCCAGCCTCTAGTTTCTCTGTCCTTTACAATCACCCTGAAGTACCTTTATTTTGAAAAGAAAACAATTACATATTTGAAATTTGTACAGAGAGTAGGTCTTAAATGTTTTCACCACAAAAAAAAAAAAAAAAAGGATAACTATGTGAGGTGATGAATAAATTAATTTAGCTGCTTTGTGGTAATCCTTTTGCAATGTATACATATACCAAAACATTCCTTTTAATATGGTAAACATATGCAGTTTTTAATTGTCAGCTATACTCAATAAAGTTGGGAAAAACACTATTTGCTGATAAAATAATACGAAAAATGCAAAGTGTGTTTAAAAAAACAAAAAATCAAATCTGATTAATTTATGAATATTTAATGATCTGTATAGGTGTAAGAATATACACATAAACAAAAAGACACACCCTTATTATTAGGAATTGACGCAGAAGGCTATAATCATTACCCATCAGCCAAGGTCTTTTGATGGTGCCCTATCATCTCATGAGTCTGCATCTAAACATGCTCTTAGTGTGTCAGACAGAGCCCTCAAAATTAATGAATAATATTTCAATCTTCTCACCAAAAGCAGTTCATTTTTGAATAGGCTTTGTGCCCTCTCACAAGTCTGCACCTTCTGCTTAGAACTCTCTCTTCTTTTCCTGGGGAATTATTTATCCTTCAAGACCCTACTCAATGATAGCCCCAGGAGAAGCCCTACTTGACCCCAAAGCAGAACATCCCTGGGTCCATGGGCATTCTAAGCATATGTCTAGTGCAACATGAACAACACTGATTATGAATATCCAGCACACAAAGGACATTTTACCTGTTTTCAGGATGTGACACAGTAATCAGCACAACAAACACTTTTGTGTATTGGCTTAAATTAATTTATTGTTTGAGAGTTGGCAGAGCAATACATGGGGTCAGGAAAGTACAGATCTCTGGGGTGAGCAGAGGTCAGTTTTGTGTAATCTTTGTATTAGAAGACTGGGGTGACAGCACAGTAGTCACGGAGAATAACAATGTAGACTCCTTACTCTCAGTGTGGTCCTCAGTCCAATGGCATTAGCATCACCTGTGAGATGGTTACAATGCAAACTTTTAGGTTCCACTCAAGACCTACTAAATAGACTCTGAATGTTAATACGGTGATTTGTACGTATATTAGAGTTTGCAAAGCACCAATCCAAGCTTGACTAGAGTAGACACAACCAGAACTCTATTATAAGAAGATTATCTGACATTAAACTCCTGCAAATGATCGATTGCAGGTGACAGGGCATGGGAAAAGCCTGAGTCATAGAAGGAAGAATAAGAACACTTTGTCACAGTTTAGGTCATAGGTAACCAGCACCTGGTTTGGGATGATAGTGAGAATGCAGAAATTTACAAATGTAAAGATAATTATTTTACCTAAAAATAGCAATGTTATTATGTCCTTATTAGCCTGACAATAATTCCATGCTTACTTAACATATTATATTATATATTTTGAAATATTGTGGAGGAATAATATTTAAATAGGACAAAATCTATTAGTTTTAAGTTGCTTTCTCAGACTTGGAGTGCTAAGAGCAACGCAGATTATGAGAAATAGTAAGTCCTCTAAATATACATGTTAATTGGATGTTCCAACGGAACTGAGGTTTCCACAAGAAAGGGACCAGGACATCCAAGTGGCAATAAGACGGATTTTCAAGAAAAATGGCAAGAAGCTGTTCTATGCATGCTGAATCCCTCACTTTATCAAAAATTATCTCAAGGATCACTTCCTCCAAAACTTAATACCTACTTCCCTACCAAATAGGCTCAGTTCTTACTGTGATTATTTGGTATGTGGCTTAATGCTCTACAGTTATTTCACCTGTGTTACAATATCAACTGTACAAGAACTTTCTAAAATAGAAGGCTTATCTCTTGCTACACACTTAATCTTTTCCACTCCTCTGGCTCTCTCCCAAACCTCCAAAACAAGCAAAGAAACAAAACATGTTTCCTTCCATCCTGGAACCACTATCTCCTTCTCTCTTAAAACCTTGATGTCTCACTTCCTCACTTTACTCCACGTCCATTCTTCTACACGACTTATTACACGGAAGATTTTTTCTTTGTGTCAACCTGGAAAAATCAGAGACCGCTCATTGGTCTTCATTTTTTTCAGTCTCTGCTGTATTTTATCATATAGGCCAATTTCTGTGATTTTTCTCTCTCTCCTTCCCTGGCATCCTTCACTACCTGCCTTGTGACTGCACTGACTTTTTTTTCCTTCATGGCTTCCTCTTCAGGGAATTTCTTCCTGTGAGATTTCCTTTTCCTTCTGACCTTATTCTTCAATGTTGAGCAACCTTCATTCTGTTTCTCTCTTGTATGTACCATCCAGAATCAGATTTAATTCATAATTTGGCTGCCCACATCGCTGGGATGGGAGGGCCAATAAAGGAGTTCACAATAAAGCATGAAGAATCACTCTTCTATTTACTCAAGCCCAAGTCATACATCAAAGTTCCTCCCTTTGTGCCTCCTGTTTCCAATGACCTTCCCACTGAACCTACTTCTGAGGTCTGCCTCAAAACAAACTACACTTTTGATTGCATGAATTTCCCACACTTCCTTACTGTGAATATCTACTCACCAGGTTTCCAGCTGCCAAAATCCTATCCCACCTCTGATTCTGCACATGCAAATGATGCTCATCTTTCCTGGCCCCTTTGTTCAAAATATATATATATATCCCCTAACAACTTTTCTCAGCCTTTTCTAATGGCCCAGCTAAATAATCTTGCCTTTCTCTGAATTCCCACCAAACATGATACTATCGCATCTTTTTCTCTAATATACCTGTGTCTTTTCTTTCCCTTTGACTATAAACTACTTGAAGGCAGTGACTAAGCCTAATTTCACTTTGTATTTTCCACAATGCCTCAGCTTCAGACAGGTACCTAAGGCAGAAAGGTGTGAACTGTTTTCAGGATCACAGAAAATCCAGTTTAAATGTAGATCTTAGGTTTCTTCATAGACTTAAGGCCATCAAGTTACTCATTAAAAAAAAAAAAAAAAGGAAATAGCAAGTCACACATTACACAGAAACTATAATATCCACCATTGTCCGTTGTTTTTTAAGCCTGTGAGGCTGAAGCAGTTATTTCTGCTGCCAAACTTCCAGCAGTAACACTTAAAAGTTGCCAGTGTGGTATGATGCCATCAGTTTTCAAAACTTAGAAAGGCTCATTGATTTTTACTAAGGATTTCTTACACAATCACTTCCTTTAAGGCCAAATGAGCCAACCACGACTGACAGAAGTTACAGAATGAATAAATGTTATGGTATTGACATAAAAATTATTTCGTTTCCTGTGCTTACTTCAATTTCCAAGTTTATTTCTAGCTCCCATTGCCACTAGTCATCACCATTAATGCGCAGCACGACATATTTTTATACATCCACCCACCCAACTCCCCTTTATTGAACCATTTTGGCACAATCATCATACCCAATTTCAGAGAAGATAAATTAATATCCTAATGCAATAAAGTGGCTCTGCTAAAAACAAGATAACTTGGATAGGACTTATTGCTCACTTCTCAAGACAAATGAATCTCACACTAGGGTGGTTATAATAGCAGTTTTATTACAAGACTGGCAGAATGACAGTAACTATAAATCCTAACTGTTAGATTTTTTTACTTTACCTAGTTGTAGTTATAAGTCTACTCTTGTAAGCCAGAACAATTATTTTACAATTAGTTTAGACATGTCTGAGCCCAGAAGGAAAATTTCTATTTCAATCATCTTATTTTCCTTGAAAAGAACCTAATGACACCAGAAATCAGATCAATTCAATCTTCACACATGAGTTTCTAGCCATTTTTCAAAGTTGAAAAGATTTATAAGTGCAATTGCTCAGAATTTTAGTTATGCTTTCCAACTGCAATACAAAATAGCAGTAATGGATTTCCATGCACTAGACGAAAATAAACAAACAAAAAATAAGCTTGCAACCTCATTCTCAAGGTAGAACATGGTCACCATCCTATAAAACATAAAACACACCCCTAAATTTGGACTGCAAATCTATCACTTAAACATCTAGTAAATGACCCAATTTGTTTACATGGCCCTGTAGCTTTTTATGGCCTTTCCATAAAGAAGTTATTACATCCATTCCCTTTATTTTGTTTAAGAGTGTTTGAATGAGCCCCAGAACCACAGGCTAGTTAAACAAGCCTTCCTTAGATGGACGTGGTCTCATATAATTCACCACTACCGGGGAAATTTTCAGAACAATGTTTGTAGTTTTGAAACACCACACATTCCTACACACCAAAAGTATTTCCAGTGCTTTATGCAGTCTTAAATGTTCGGCAGATATATTAAATAAGTCCTATTTTTCCATTTTTCCAAGTAAACTTGTGGCATTTACACTTCTTCCAGAAGATTTGCACCTCTGAGTTTTTGCTACAGTAGGTTGGCCACTCAGAAATGACTGCAAACAAAGATTGCAAGGGAAATGTAAAATCCAGACACCCTAATTGATTTCCTAGGATGTAAATGTTAGTTCTAAAAGGAAACCATTTTAAAGCTGTTAGTTTAATGGGGTGGCCAACTGATGCCTATTAAAAGTTATCAGTACAGATTAAAGATAAATTTTCCACCATGAAGCAAAAACTTTTTAAAAATAAGAATAGAGATGATTTAATTACTAATTTTTTCTTTGTTATCATGGCTTATAACCTCAAGACTGCTAATACTCTAAAGAAAACACAGATAAAACTACTTTTTAAAGGGTTAATATTTATCAATTAGGTATCTCAACTCAGTATCTCTCAGTATCCTAGCCAGATTGTGACCTGGGAAATTGCCTGCTATTTTCAGATTGCAGCTTTTTCTAGAAACAGACAGTTTTGACCACAGTGACTAACACAATGCAAAGATACAGCTGAACCCATTTTATATATATAAAACTGTTATATATGTGTGTATATATATATACACACACACACACATATATATAACTATAAATTTGGGATAATTCTACAACTGTGCATTTTGTTACTGACTTTACTTTTATTTCTAAAAAAAAGTACATTATTTCTGGAGGTCTACATGAAAATGTATTGCCTCTACAATACAACAGACCAGACTTCATAGCATACTAGTGTTTTTATAACTTTAGATGCAGATATATATACACACACACACACATATATACGTGTGTGTATATATGTTCTTTTTCATTTATAGCTCCAGAAATAGTGAGCTTTTGTTTAGAAATAAAAGTAAAGTCAATAATAAAATGCATAGTTGTAGAGATGTCACAGCCTATTGAAAACAAAGAATCCTCTAATGCCTTTTATTATCTACAAAATTAACATATTTCCGGCAGAGATCTGCCTCCAGGACACCCCACCTCAGGTTATGGATGTACAGATCTATACTTTTCATACCAGCATTATCCAACTTTTTCCCTTGTTTTTATAGTACTCACAAAACCACCAACTACTATAAAATGTACTCATCCTTTTAATGGGTAATCCAAAGGCAAATCGCACTCTAGTAAGAGAGAGTCTTTA
Source organism: Piliocolobus tephrosceles (assembly GCF_002776525.5). Lineage (NCBI taxonomy): Eukaryota > Metazoa > Chordata > Mammalia > Primates > Cercopithecidae > Piliocolobus > Piliocolobus tephrosceles. The sequence goes on along the minus strand of NC_045436.1, from coordinate 32,800,484 downwards.
GTATGCTTGCATAGAACAATCTGAAAATACTTATCATTACTGTGTTTTTCCTATGTTCTTTACAATTTGTACCCTGCCTGTCATTAGATCTCAGGTTTAAAGTACAGTAAATCAGAAATGAACACTGCAGGTTTCCCCCTTTTCCCAGACCCAGCAAGAAATTTCCAGTAATAGAAATGAATACTTCTTTCTTCTAATTTGTTCACGTCTTACATTTTAAGCAAATGTTTCTTCTTAGCACACTGATTTTAAATATCATCTGCTACCATAGCAAAATAAATTATAAAGCTTTAATGACTCTCAATTTGCATTTCTAATCACCCTAGACTATGAATATATATGGCATTATGGGAAACAAGCTGTGATTTATTCCTCAGCAGAAAAAAAAAAAGATAAATAATTATGACTACTTAAAAGACAGATGTCCTTATAAATACGCAGCAAAATAACTGCCAGAAACAATAGGAGATAAGTACCACGTAAGTCCAACTTCTGTTGTTAATGGTTTCTGATCTCTGCAGTGACTCAAAGGGCAGGTGGAATGGCCAACTGGGCATATTTAAGCACAGAAGTATATCTCTATCATGCAAACACTGAAATGCTTAAAATAGTATCCACTCATGAACAAGGATTTCCTAGAATGCAAATAGCATAGCTTCAAAAAATGGCATGGCATCAAGAAGTACATCCACCAAGAGAATTCAGTCATTTCAAATCCTTAAATACCACAAAATCTTTCCAGCATTTATATACACGGGACCCAAATGAAAGTCAGTGGAAAAATGATGCAGATACTCAATGAAGAGTAACCTCATAGCAATTAATTTTCCACAAACTGGAGATCTTTTCCTCCTAAAATGGTTAAAACTGTTTTCTTTGCCTGTGATGTAACAGCTTCATTACCTTAATTCAGCGTCCTGGAAGCTGCCTCCTTTTTATCCCAATTGCGGATCTTTCACCCAGCCTCATTCGGCATGCCATCCGTTTTGTGAATGAAGTGTGAAAACAGCTCTTTGTTTACATAAAGCAGGTAATACAGAGTAGTGTGGACACAGGCTCAGCTCATGAGAGTGGAACTGAGGCTGCGCGGCCTGCCCTTCTAACCCGTTCACAACTTCCAGACATGCCTGATGACTGAAAAACATTCCAGCAACAAGTAGTTATCTGCACAAAGCAGAACTCCGCCACTGCCTGCCTGCTGAGAAAGGAACTGAATAGGAAGGGTTTTGATGGAATCTTAAACATGAAGACTTTTCTTTTTGTTCTGTTTGTTAACTGTCAACCCTGCAGGAAGTACACACAGCATCAGGGCCTCTGAATGCATAAGCGTAGGACATCTTTCCACTTTTTCTAGCCTCTCCTCACTCTCCACAATGATGCTTCTTGTCTCTCGCCCATGATATACCTCTTCATGTGTCTATTCTTTTCCTCAGGCTGTTCCCTTAGACTAGGATTCTTCCCTCTTTTTCCCCTCTCAGACCTGCTTCAAAATATATCACCTCCTCTGTGGGAACTTTTCTCCTTCAACTTCCCTTCCAGACAAAACCAACCACTTAGTAAATCAATAGAGCATTTTTGAAGTGAAATAAAGCACTCTGTGTTCCCATAGCACTTCGAGCACAGAACTAATAGACCATGAAGTAACAAGAAGGATCTGCCATCCTCTGACCGAGTTTCTCAAAGGCAGGTCTGCATCTTCTTCTCTGTGTACGCGGCACCTAGGGCAAAGCTTAGCAAAGAGCACATGCTCATAAACATTTGCTGAATGAAAACAATGTTCTAATAAAACATTAGACCATTTAACTTATGAAGGAGGAGGCACGTGGCTCTGAGTCCTGGCTTGGAGTCAGACCAATGTCCAAACATCTACCAGCTGTGGGACCTTAGCTAAGCTACTTAGCCAGTGAAGCCCTGGTGTTTTTCCTAATACCTCACGGAAAGTTTATAAACTGCATACTATCTGCAAACATTGAGGACAAATGTGGCACCTAACGGTCACTCCTGGAGAGTCATTATTAAGCAATGCAAAACTAGAAGCTTACTCAGAGCCCTTTAGACTCATGCAACTACCCCCTAAAATGCATCTAAATCCTGCTGCTGCCGGGTCCTTCCTGGCAGTTCTTACTGGTTTATCAGCACACGGTGTATATAGTAGAAATGTAAAGCTACATCCTTGCACTTACCATTAAAATGCTTTGTTCTGTTTGAGAACGTTGATTTCCCTTAAGGAATCAGACCTCTACTTTGTCTCTGCCCCGCCCCACAAACCCCAGCAACAATCCAATACACATCTCAGTGGACTAAGAAGCAACCCACTACTATTCTAAAGAAAAAAGTCCAGCTGGGCACAGTAGCTCGCCTCTGTTATCCCAGCACACTGGGAGGCCGAGGTAGAAGGATAGCTTGAGCCTAGGAGTTCAAGACCAGCCTGAGCATCACCGTAAGACCCCCGTCTCTAAAAATAAATACAAATATTAGCGGGCAGTGGTGGCACACACCTGTAATCCCAGCTACTTGGGAGGCTGAAAAGGGAACATCACCTGAGCCTGGGGAGGTCATCAAGGCTGCAGTGAGCTATGATCACACCACTGCACTTCAGTTTGGGTGACAGAGTGAAATCATGTCTCAAAAACAAAACAAAACAAAACGAATATAAAAGGGGAAAAGCTAAGTACAAAAAAAATCATAGTTTGAAAATAAAAGAGGAATTAAGCAGAACAGCAAGGGAGCAAATTTAGAGAAGACAGCCTGGCAAAGATGGTCTGGTGTGGAAACAGGGCAAATAACCGTCCCAGGAGGAAGCTACTCAGTCACCAAGGGATGACAAAAAGTGGTTTGAAGATGGCACATGAATTCTAACGAGAAATCTGATGACAAACAAAATTAACAAAACTAAATTTAAAATGCATTCCCATGAGGTAAAAGATAAAATTAGCTAATGCTACCAAAAATATCACTTATAACAACTTGGCTTTAATTATAAATGTAGTTATTACAGTTCCTCTTTATAATGTTTAGCTCCCTTTGTTTTCAGATTTGGGAACTCTGCAAACAAAAAGTTTAAAAAGGTAAATTAAAAATATTTTAGGCAAGCCATTCAAGTTTATAGCTATGAATTTATTTTCTGAGGGTCTTGAACTTAAAAAAAAAAAAAAAAAAAAAACCTTGAACTTCTGAATAGAATATCCCACAGAATACAGTGTAAATAAAAGTTAAGGCCACTCATTAAATATATTTCAAAAATAATAGGTTATACTTTCTAGCGTTCACTAAACATGCTTATTTATTCATTTTTATGGCACTTTTATCATTAAGACATCCTGCTAAATGAAATGTTTAAATTATTACCAAAAAGTTTCCTTGTGGAACCAAGCATGGCAATGTCAGCCATATTCTTCATCACCATCACTGAATAAACCAAAATATTAAAATAAACATCCTTTATCTATATACCTGCTTAAAGTATGGTTCTAACATAATGGTAACCATTATAAAGGTAGTATTTCCAGTTATTTGCCAATTTGTCAGATGCCTACACAAACAGAAGTGTTACTATATGTGTGTGTGTGTGTGTGTATGTGTGTGTGTGTATATATATATATATATATATATATATACTGTTCCATTTGACTAATGGGATTATTATGAGATTGTTTCCCTTACTGTTCCTGTAAATATTTCGGAAGCAACAAATTTCTACACCTCATCTTCCAATCTGAAAAGCATGCAATCCACTAACATAATAAAGAAATGCTTTTATAAAAAATATCTGAATTTTGAAACTAGGATTCCATTTGCCTAACTGGTTCTCACATAAGGAAAAATATATCACCACTTTAGCAGTTTAATAGTGGCTCCCAAGTGACCTTGACAAAGTCAAGTCAACTTCCGCTGTCTAGGCCTCAATCTTCACGCCAGGGAGGATAAGCTCCTGGGGTCTTTCTAGCTCCAACATTCCTCATATCACACATGCTGCTGAGTTCTAGCCTGTGCAAGTTATCCTTGAGCCACAGGTAGAATACAGAAAGCACACAGATTTTGGAGGCTTGTCATCTATGCAACATTTTCAAGAGTCCTTGGTCTGCATCACACAATAGTCCCCATCTTCAGAAAATATAAGCCCATGCACAGCAATTACACTTTTAAAAGAGTAACCAGTTCTAGGAAACCTATCCATTTGCCTGGTACCTACTCACTCGGTAACATCTATCATTATCAAGAGTAAAACATGGTACTCTGATTGGCACAACCCATCACTACCAATACATGAACAAGCATATCTTCCTATTTAAGAAGTCAAGCAGTGTGCAACTTCCAAGACCAAAACGATATCTTAAAAGATGGCCTGTTGTTAAGAGTTAACACCATAGCCTTTCTTTAATAAGATACTAACTACCTCCAGAACCTTTCAACAGATGCTTAGCGGGCACACTCTCTGCCATACCTGTCTCAGGTGCTGGAGTTCCTACAGGAAGCAATTCAAACAAGGTCCACACTCTCAATGACTTAGATTTTACGGTGGGGGTGAGGGATGTCAGTAGATAATGAATTAATTAATAAATTAACAACAAGAATATCAAGGAGTATTAAGTACCACATAATTAATAAATTAACCTTGAGAAGATAGAGGTGGTTAATTTAGATTTAGTGGTCAGAAAAAAAGACCTCTCTGAGAAAGTGAATCATTTAATCTAAATGATGGGAAGGTGTTACCCATGCAAGAGCAGCTGGTTAGTGTTAGCCAAAGAGGCAGGGGCAAATGACTGGAGGTTGCAATTGCATGCTGAGTGTGCCATGTCCACCTTCCCATCTCTCCCCAGGCCATAACCCTTGAGGAGCTAAAACCAAAAGAGCTGCAGGAAGAGGGCTTGAAAGAAGCCATACCCCTTCCTTACTCCAGGTCCTCCAAGTCATGGGTCAGGCATGAGCTGCTAAGAAGAGAGGAAAAAAGATAGAAATTTTAACCCCAATAGGAACTAAATTGTCCAGAGCTAAAAGTGTCAAAATGCTTAACAATCAGTATGGCAGGAACACTGATCCATCAGGACAGAGGCCAGCAGGGTTGCAGAAGTATCTTAGAGGCCTTGAGCAGTACCAGGCATTGGAATTTCTGCTTCATCATGTGTTGGTCCATTTGTCTTAAAGGAGTTGCACTAGTCTCTTCCCAACTCATTGGAAATATTTCAACATTTCAACATTTTGGTAATCAGTAAGGTAACTAACACTGGTGCATACTAAATGATTACCAAATATTAGATGTCTTCTTAGGAGATTTAATAAAAGGGAGATATGAAAGATAAAATCATAGCTAGAGGTAGTGGTGATGAAAAATAATACAACATACAGATTGTTTACAACTGATCTTAGCCAAAAGATAACGAAGCAACAGGGATTGCTTAATAAATGAGTTATATAGAGATTACATAGAGTTAAACAGAGTTATATATTCTGATTATGTATAATGCTTCCAATTAGAAACACGAAAATCAGAGTAAGTAAATGAAGGGACTTTATGACTTCTGCCATTTTGGTTGACACAAATAGAAACCTATGGGGAAAATTTCATCAGTCATGGAAACTTTTTTGTTTCTACTATGAACGTTATGAATGTCTTGATTCATCATTACTTATTTAACATACCACCTTATCATTAGAATTTTGTTTCTACAAAAGGTGCAAAGGTTTATAGATAAAACTTAGAATCTTACCAATCTAAAACTTGAAAAAAACATGAAGTGGAAGTTAATATACAGAAGATATTTAAGAAATAAGTTTCAGGAAGGGTGAAATAAGAGTAGACAAGGCTAAGGTTTCAGTGCCTGAGCAGAGCAACAGCTCGTAGAAGAGATGGCAGCACTGAGGGAAGTTTAGTGTCCAATCCCATCCTCTATTTACAACGATTTAACAAATGATATATTAATCCCTGAGGCTTCCTACAAACCAATCTAAACATCTTTTAGTGGTAAAAGCAAAATATATCATCCATCCAATATCTATGATTACAGTTGATACAGAAGAAAAATTACCATATAATAGAGCTTTTTAATCACCTACTGTGAAAAGACAAAATTCATCACTACATAATGGCACTGTACTTGTTCAACTTCCTCAACTATCTCAAACAGCAGAGAACCAAGAGGAAGTTTTTTCTCTTTTTTTTTTGTAAAAAAGCCTTTAAACAACAAAAATAAATGTCACAAAGGTCACGCAATAAAACTTACAGGGAAACTTACAGGAAAGTCCCTTTAGTCTGCAGTTAGAGCCTACTTACTCGTGGACACTGTTCTAAATATTGTGGTTACCTGTTTTTGATAAAACAGAGATTTGAAGTTGCCACCTAAAAACGATGGTGAGGGGATTGGACACCTTTTTTAATTTTCCATTTTTAACTTAAATTTTGTTAGATACAGGCACAGTGGCAGTAGGAAGAGAAAGCTGGCACTGATAAAAAGAAATGGAAAATCCAGGAACACAAGATACAGGCAAAAGGGCATGACCAGCAGACCAAAGTAAATTGCCCCACATGCCACAAAAGCCCTTGAGAAAAAGAACACATACAATAACTGATGTTCATAAGACCAATCGAAGCAAATAGCAGCATATTCCAAATCCAAATTCAGAATGGCTAAAGAAAATGAGAAAAAAGAATATGCACGCTCTTGATCTATGAGTAAACTAAAAATCACTCACCAACAACACAGGTAGAAGAGGCATTCCTCCACCAACAACTTTGTCATTGACATCTCTTTGTGCTGTATGCAACAGACAAAGTAGGTTTTGTTTTGTTCCTGAATGTATGATTCTTTCTGCTACAACTCAGAAGCACCATCCCAGAACTTAAATCATTCCACAATAGGCATTCTCATCTAAACCAGTGTGCACAAAATATGAGTATTTTTCACCATGATCATATACCAAGTATACAGAGCAGACACCCCCCAAGCAAGTCAATGTTATCTTTTAATCTCTTTCCTCAAGTTAAATCTGAAAACCCTTGTTTTCATATATGAGACAGGGTCAGAAGTAAGGTTAAAAATTAAGTATGGTTTATGAAGTCAACTTATAATACTAGAGGATAAAACTGTACAGTAAAAGTGGCAAGAATTGCAACCCAATGGTAGGTCAAAAACCAGATACCTAACAATAGTGTAAATGACACTAACCCTTCAAAGCTACTTCTGAACCATGTCCACATGATCCAGTCTAAATCCATGTATGCGGCATTGGCCATACCCATCAATTTCCAATTCTACTTCCTCTTGAAACACCAAGTTAATATTAAAACTGAGCAGCCAGAGGTAACTGATTGAATAAACACCATTAGGGACTTTAGAATACTCAAGAAAAGAGAGTATCATGACGAGGGGTCCTTGAAGACAAGAATGAGCTGCTACAGTCATATCAATTTGGACATTTCAGAGATAGAGAAGACCGTTCACAAAATGATTCAATGCACGAACTGGGTCAATGGGATCTGGGCCAATGGGATCTTCTACGTGGTATCCTCAAGGAGGGTTCATATTTACAGGACTGTATAACTGTCAAAATTGAGATAGCAAGAGGCCAATAAAAAAATCAATCATAATTCAGTATGTGGGCAAAAAATTACCCACATAATGGAAAATTTGAAAGTCAAACAGAAGAAGAAGTAGAAGTAGTAGTACTAATGGTAATGGTAGTAGCTCTAACAAATCTGATTACATTCCAGGGGAATCTTCTTCAGCACCCACCTGTTATCCTCACATCTTCAAACTTTGACGTACAAAAATCAACCTGAGTATGTGCAAGAAAATAGCTCTATATTGCCCCCTAGTGCTGGCCAGTGCCACTTCTCCTTGGGCTAAAAAACTACAAGTAGTTCCTCTCCTTCTAGTTACTTCCTGCCGCCATCCTTAACATAGACCAACCCCTAAACATAGCCCAAAACTCTGCCCATAGATTAGGAAACAAGCAGCAATTTTTGGCATCATGCACCTTAAGAATGGAAATGGCCCAGCTTCGGATGGCAACAGAATGTGTGTGGCCTGGATTAATGAACTCATCCCTGAAGGTGTGAACCTACTTGGGTAAAGTGGCCTGTGACCACATGCTTCATGACAGCTCTGGGCCCCTTACAAAGTGATGATAGCATGTGGAACACAAGAGAGAACTGCAAGGAAAGGACAAAGAGAAGCACAGGTTAGCAAAGAGATTCGGGGAGATGCCAAGAAAGGCTTGATAAGACAAGGCAATAGGAGAAATGATATGGGACAGGAACAGTAAAAAACAGAAGCCAGGAAGCCAGGAATATTGTGCATTGTTGTCATTATGGAGGAGCTTGTCTAGTAAGAAGCAATATTTTGGACTGGACATTTATTTTACATGAGAAAGAACAAAGGTTGGTCTGATCTGTTTCCTGCACTGGTACAGCTGGTGCTGTGGCTCCTTTGATCACTTTCCCCCAGTCCTCTGCAGCTACTGTGATTAGAGATAGATCCTTAGGCTGCCCTTTGATCAGCAGCTCAAGGAGCCTGCAGGTGCCATGTGCCATCACATTAGCAAGTTGTAAGAAGCACCGTACTAATATTGGCTGATAAATGTGATACTATGTCTTGCTGCGCAACAGCAAATACAAATAATGTTTGCAAAAGTCCGCAGAATCCTTGTTTTATCTACTTTTATACCCTAAAACTTTCTGTGCTTTCTTAAACATGAACACTTCATAGAGTTTAAATTCAAAGTTGAAGGTTTGAAACACCCCAATATGAAAAGGAAAAAAAATCACTGTGACTTAAAACTATAGCACACCCCATTTTAATTTTGTAGTTATGCCACTTGTGTTCATTTTGCATGGTTAATGAAGTGACAGAATCCTTGCATTCGGAATAGATGATATACAAAGCAGTAAAAACATGTGTATTCCTTTTCAAGTAACAGTAAGAGCCACCACTTGTAAACAGGGCGTTAAATATTCCAATTTTAGACAGCCTACATGAACATTGTGGTTTCATGTGCAGTATAAAATTTCTATTTACAAAGTATTCTCAAAAATGACTTCATAATGGTAGATGAAGAGAAAAAGAGTTTAGAAATTGAATGATGTAAATCATATGGGTTCAGAGGCTAAGCAAATTACACACCCTGAAGCTGCCCTGGCTTTATGAAAGGAGCCTTTCTCCAGCTCTGTGCAATCCCAGCCCAAGGGAACTTGCATCTGAGAGTTTTCTAAACATTTCAGGTACACTTGAAAGCTGAAAGTAATTCTCATTTCCTATGCAGGATTAAGTCGCTTCCAGCACACACAAAATAGCAGTCATTCACCAACACATACAAAAACACACCACCAGAAAGGTAAGGACTTCAGAGTACAAAGGCAAGTTTAAAAAACAAAAAATAGGGCGCAAGAGAAATACACTTTTTAATTCCTCTAAAAACGACCACACAGCCTCTTGACCTCTATATTTCCTATCTACTCATCGATTAATTGATGACTTCGACCTAGAGTGCTTCAATTAATGCGGCTGATACATTTCCTGACGGACCCCCCTCGCCCTCCCCAAATCTGAGTAAAGTCAAACATGCCAAGACTCATTCATTTTGGATTCGTTTTTAGAGGCAGTTCTTGAACTTCTAACTCTGGCAATGAGCGAACCTGCAATGTGCATTTGAAGTGACGTTCACAGTCGCTCCCAGAATGTCCTCACTCTAACTGAGGCTGCAGTGGCACTCACGTTGCCCTCTTGGAGCTTTGTGGCAGCTCCCAAAGTTGCAAACTACACTTAACCTTCAACAGTCCATGCCAGTGAACGGAGCGCGTATTTGCATGTAGAGACCAAAGATACCTTCACAGTCTGGTGTACATCACATACCAACGCACAATGCCAACGTTCACACACACAGCGAGAAACAAGCAGGGGGAGAATGGGGGAAAGACTCACCGTTCTGTTCCTTGTTGCTGGAGAACTGGAATTTACTACTCAGGTTGGATTCCGCCTGAGTCCCCTGTCTCTGGCCGGCCAGGGCAGATGTCAGCAGGAGAAGCCTGAGGAGGAGCATTTGGCTGACTGGGACGAGAGCTCACTCACGGCGGGCACTTTGGAAGCAGCGACTCCCGAGTCTCTTTCACCACCGCCAGGGGAAGGCTGCACTGGGGTGGAAGCGCCGAGCCTGCTCTGGCAGCAGAGAATCGCAGGGTAGTTTCCACATAATCCCATCCAAAACTTTTTCCTAGAGCCCTCTTCTGTGTCTCCAGTTTTTGAAAAGGATCAAAGCAAAACCTGGACCTGAACCAGTTTCCCAAGGTTTAAACAAATCCTGAGCTGTGGCGAAGTGGTGGGGGTGGGGGTGAAGGCGAGGGAGGAATGAGGGGGTGGGGACGCGGGGGAGCGGCGAGAAGTCACCAGCAACTTGCTGGGAGCACCTGTCAGTTCGGGGGACAGGACAGAGGCGAAAACTCAAGGGTCGCGAGCAGCCAGACTGGAAGCCAAGTCGGCGGCGAGCAGTTTCTGATCAATAACAAAGCTGCCAATAGATGAGGCTCTCCGGGCGCCCCTCTCCCCCGCCCCACCCCCCACCCCCGAAGGGGGAGGGGGAAGAAACAAGGCGAGGGCGCCGCGGCGGGTCCCACTGGCCTGGGCGCCGGAGCGGGGCCGGGGGGCTCCGGGCCGAGGCCGGCCCAGGCGCAGGCGGAGAGAGGCCGCGGGGCTCCTGCTCCCCAGCCCGGCGCGCGGTCGGCGCCGCGTCCCGAGCGCCGCAGCACGGATTCCGGCACCTGGCTTGAGTTTTCCGCGACCAAAGTTCACCTTGTTCGGGCGCGTCCCCCGCTCCTCAAAGCCTGGGGCAATTCGGCCGCTCGGGGTCGCCGCGGGGCTCCGGTCGTTCCCGTCCCCTCCCCCCACGCCTCGGGCTCCGCGCTAACCTCGGGGCTCGGCGCGGCGTCTCCGCACGGGGTGAAGAGAGAAGGCCGGGGCGGCCGGGAGGATCCGGCTTGTCCCCTCCCCTTCTCTACCTTCCCCCCGCCGGGCGGCAGACAGGAGGTGGGGGCCGTGGGCCGAGTCCGGGCGGAGCGCGCTGCTGGCGAGCGGGGGAGGCTCAGCGGCTCTCCCGCAGGCTGCCGATGGGGCGGGCGGGGGTCGGCGCCTCTGGGAGGGGCAGCCCAGGGCCGCGTCCGCGCGAGCGGGCTTGGCCGCCCACTGGCTGTCAACAGGTGCTGCGCAGACAGGGGGTGCTGCGGGACTCTCTGTGGGCAAGACCCCGATGGCCCAGGCGAGGAACGCGGCCAAGGCGGCCCCTGCTTTCCTTTCCACGGAACACCTCTAACCCCAGATACAGAGCACGATGGGTGGTGAAGGGTGCTGCAGAAGTAAGAAGTGGGAAGGAACTTCTTGCAACTCTCCTTCTGCCGCCCCCTGTCGCCTGACTTGCCATTAGTTTCCAAGAGGGATGCCCACTCCCTAAGGTCTTTGCTAGGACCCTTGGCCAGAGTTTCAGAACAGAAAGAAGGGAAATGAATTCAAAAGTTTTTCTCCAATTTCCAGCTCCCTAAAGCAGGACAGATAAAGCAAAAGTAAAGGCAGCCAAAATAATAACATTCATTTAACAAGTACTATATTTTCTGAATGCCTATTATGTCGGGCACTGTTCAGAGGCTGGAACAGTAGAATGAAAACAGACAAAAGTCTCTGCCCTGGTGAAGCATACGTAGTAGTTGGGCAGCATTAAGCTAATAGCAAGCTCTTCTGAGAATGGCGTCTAAGGGACTCAGAATGATTCTGCAACCTTGGACTTCCCTACAATACAGCCTCTAACAAAACTAGGCTGCCCTGAACCCCTGTTGGTAGAATTGTTTACATTTACACCAAAAAGGTCGAGAAATAACCGAAATCTGTATGTGGCTTGTGTTCAGGCTGACTTGGAGAGAGAGGCTGATGCTTTAAGACCTGAAGTTCTTATGAGGTAGTCTGAAATGAAACACACATGCCAAGCAGGGTCTATGATGGTTCCATGTCTCCTAAATGTGTCTGTGACAGGATCCAACGTGCTTTCCTTGTGGAGAAGCAGAAAATCATTGTGAATGTGTTGAAGGCACAAGCAGAGAGTCAGAAAATTGAATTTTAAAATGAAGCTACTTTTGAGTAATAATCAAAATGAAAACAATATATATCAAGCAAGTGCCATGGCAGGCACATCAGCAATATCACCCAACTTCTTGTGGAAAAAAAAAGTCAATCCAACAGTTCGACCATCAAGGACACTTGGGCTGGAACAGAAAACCAAAATAGCAATGTCCCTGAAACTAAGGAGTGGCATTTGGGCAAGAACATATTCTTACTGGACCAAAGCAGGAACTGATCCTTCTTCAGTGGTGATGAAAATGCCAAGCCCTCTTTGTATACTCGGATACCGACTGGGGCCGACCAACCAGACCTTTCTGCTTGAAAGATCCTAGTCATCTTGTTTTTTTCCTTTTTGAAACCTTTGAAAACTTCACCGAAATGTCTCATTCTTGAAAATTTCACCCACCTGTCTCATTCATTCATTCTTATCCCTTTACCTCTTCTATCTACAGAGTCCTAAAGATATATTAAAGGCAAATAAGGCCTGATCTTTGACTTTAAGTAATTTACAGTTTAGTGGACAGAAGGTTTTTTTTATCAAGTATGGTATTTTATTCGAGTTAGCAGCTCCACAACACTAGTGTGACTCCATATTCGCATAATATATTCCAAAAATATTTTGTAAATTTGTGAGGGTGAAGGTTTTATTCCCAATTTTAACAACATAATGGGACTTAAATAAAAGACATGCCTTATGAATCCATTGTAATCTATTTGTCGTAAAATTCATTATTCTCCAGTTTTTCTAATTTTGTATGTTTGGTTTTCTAATCAGCATTTTTCTAAATGAAGTTGTTATATGTCCATAGAGTTGAGTTTCCTGACCACCCACATAGAGGGTGTGTGTGTCTGTGTGTGTGTGTGTGTGTGTGTGTGTGTGTCTGCAAATGTAATCCATTTGCTCTCAGGAGATTGGACGGGTGATGACTACTCTTTATTTTGTATCGTTTCATATTGGCTAGAACAGTGCTTGGCACAGGGTGATAATAAATAAACACTCATGACTGACTGACAGGTTTCTTTATTGGAGTCACTTACATTCTCCCTGGAATTTCACTGCGATGGTTGTATTTGAAAAGTTACAGATGATCTAGAATAATACTCTACCTCTGTGTTTCACCTCATCCATATTCTACAGATTGATTTGACAATTGCCTTATAAATAAAGTCAGTCAGGTGTTCCTGAATGACCCCTAGACAAAATCACATCCACACTGGCCAATTTCCTTTCAATGTACTTACATTGTCATTTCTTGAACTGCTCTTGCCCTTGACGTAGTTGATTCTTTTAACACATTATCCTCTGCCTGTCTTCCTGCTCTATTTTGCTTGTTAACCTTTTCTAAAAAAATGAAATCTTTGCATTGAAAGTAAATTTTATTTAATCCAGAGTCTGTGCAATTACTAAACAATATATTTTAAATGAATATGGCTTTGTTTTGGCCAAAGCATTTTCCTTGATGAAAGGCATCTGTTCCACCAACCAAGAGAAAATAATTTCAAACATTCTTCGTGGTTTTCATGTTTTCTTAAACCTTAAGAAGGAGTGCCCATTGCTGCTGCGTGCATGAAGAGTATTACCTACAAATTCTTATTAAAGAATACGCTGGTGGTTAACAATGATAATTTGGGGGAGGGGGTGTCACTACTAAATTTTTTTCAGTGAAATAAGATTTTAAAGCAACCTACTCCTTTAACTAGTCACTTAACACCCAAAGGGGCAGGAACCATGGGGGCATATTTTTGCCACCAAAAAAACCGTGTCTACGTTTTTTTGCTCTTTAATTTTTCTATTTTGATCCTAAGACACACACACGTGCATGCACGCACACACACACACACACACAGGCATATGTGCAAAGTTGTTTTAAGACTTTTCCTAGAACTTTTCAGTATTTTAGTGGCAGATAATTGAGCATGAATTCCTGAAGTTCAGAAAGCTTTGTTCTACCTAAATGCTCATTGTGTTTTGACAATGGCTGACAAGTAACAATTTTGTGCGTGTGTGTGTGTGTATGTGTATATATATATGTGTGTGTGTGTGTGTACATATATACACACACACACACGCACAGAATTGTTACTTGTCAGCCATTGTCAAAACACAATGAGTATTTAGGTAGAACAAAGCTTTTTTATATATATAAAATTTGTTTATATATATAAATTTTATATATATAAAAGGCAGGGCTGGGGATATCATTAGTAGGCAAAGTAAATGCCCAGAGACGACAGCAGGAATAAAGACTGTGTTAGGGAGTAAATAAATAAATAAATAAAGTCAGTAGTCTGTCTTAGCGTCATCCTCTTTTCTCTCCACTTTTCCAACTACCTCATCTTGAGAAATACGACCTCGCTATCTCTAGGTTACGAGAATATATATCAATACCCTGTTTTTCAAACCAAGAAATGAGACACTTTTCATTACATTTTATTCTGCTAGCATCAGGTAGCTTTTATCTCCCCAGTGTATCAAATGCTAATCTGAGAAGGGTTGCCTGCTGTGGCTGAGGGTAGAGGGTTTTGCTGAGGCTCTGCTCTAGAAGACACACTTTGTCATTCTGACTTTCCTGGGGAATGGATCTGGAGGATGGGGGGTTAAGAGAAGTGTGGCCTGCAGAAATGGACTTCAGTTGGCTCTCTGTGGCCTTTCCCTTTGAAGTAAAGCTGCTATTTCCTTATTGAAATCATGACTTAGTATGCATAGATTTTTCCAAAATCTTAGAAGTGTTTGTCTGACTCAGAACTCAGAGGGAGTAACTAGCCAGAAACAGCCCTAAAGAAAGAGAAGCCCTAGTAACCTTTGAACCACCACAATAAAAGATCATTTCACTGGGTGATAGGTCAGGGACTTAAGTCTGGCTGTACCACTAATAAACAGTACAACCTTGATCTAGAAATCCTCTCTGCCCCTCAGTTTCCTTTTCCTTACATGAGGAATTGCCACTGGATTCTGTCCTGGTCCCCCTACTGCTTTAGAAATTCTCTGAGCTATTATAGATAATAATGGCAAGACTTTTTCATCTTCAATGTGCCTCTGTGATAATAAATTATTAGCACAAGTTTCCTAGCCTCATATCAGAGGTGTCTTCGTAGCTGGCAAAACAGATGATGAGCAGGTGCTTCTTTCTAAACTTGCTCAACTAGAGCAGTCCTATTGTATCTGTTATTGTCATGGTTTGAAAAAACAAGTTCTAATGGTAATCAGAAAGAAGAGGGGAAAAGAGTTTGGAAATCACTGGCTACAGCAATTATACAGGAATATCACTGAATTCAAGGAAAATAAATAAATCCCCAGGCCATCAATAGGTGCAGGTAGTCATATTTTACTTTTCAGTATTTGGTTGTAATCATGCTAACAGCCTCAAAAGAGGCAAAGTGCAGTCCTAAGTGGAGTGTCAAGGTAAAAAGAAATAGCTATTCTACATAACTGAGTTGTAAACACTAAGGAAATAATATTGTTGTTAGCCAAGAACAGATGGCCAAACTCATGCTGTTCTATTGAGTCACACTGGTGGAATGTGAAACAATCTGGAGAGCAAGGGGTATCCCCTAAAAACGTGGACAGCAACACTATGCTTGGCCATGTCTTAGAGTCAATAAGATGTCATTTTTCTCTCTCTTGAAACGATTTGTAGGATATGAAGGCTATTGTCCCCATTGTGACAAATCGTAGTAAAGAGGCCAAGACACAGCTACAGACCCTCCTTTCTCAGATAGTGACCTTCTTATTTCAAAGGTCATGGGAGAAGGAGCCTTTCACTTTGTGATCATTGTTTCAAATGCAGTTCTTTTCTTGGCTACTAGCCTTTGTAAAAGAGGTGGATAGTCTCAGCCCACTACTTAGTAATGAACATCAAAAAGCATTGTTGGCTGGCTAGAAGAAAGGAAAATATGACTTAACTAATCTAATATTAAAAGTATCCTCAATGATTTTGAAGTTCAAGATAGATCAAGAGATCCCCTTTCTATTATGAGTGTTACTATTTGCATTCCGTATCATCTTTGCAGTAATAAATGTGTTTGTTTTCTTTTTAAAGCAGATTTGCAACACTCTTAAGAGATCATTTTCTTTTCCCAAAATTTGTTTCTATCAGCACAATTTCCCTTTGTGTTTCCCTCATCCTCTGCACCGCCTTCTCTTCTTTCTTGTCACCTAAATCTTTCAATTGTCCTACAAGAAATCAGGAGGGGGAAAAAGTCATGTTTTCCTCTTTTAGGCTACTCCAAAAGATTTATAGTTATACCAAGGCAAACCAAGGAAAATTAAAATGAGGGGAGAGCACCTACTATGTCCCAGGAACTATAGATTCATTAAGATATAGTAATATTTTCTCATTTAGTCTTCCAACTTCTCCGTTAAGGAAGGTCATAGATTTCCCATTTTACTGCAGATAAACTGAACTTTAAAGATGGCATTAATTTTCCCCGAATGACAATATTAATGACAGGTAGAGTTAATATTTAACTCCAGGTCCTCTCTTACTCCTTTTCAATTTGACACCATTAAGCCCTGGATTTTGGACAAAAACATCTTACTTAAAGTTTTCTAACATTTCTAAGTTTTCTTCACAATGATTAAATGTCTTCCCCTATGTTTAACCTGACGTGTTCAAGAATACTAATACAACATTACACAGCTATCTGACTGGACAGCCTAAATAAAATGTTTGAGTCAAAATGAATATGGGTTACCCGAGGCAGTGATAGTGACTAAGGCCTCGGGCAGCTAGCCTTGGGGTTGAAGCCCACCCAAGGCGTGGGCTAGCAGGAGTATCCTGTTTATCCTGGCCAACGTTAGTCATCCAACCAATGCCTAAGCCTGGACCATCTGTGGGCGGTTATTTCAAGGAATCTATCTCCCTGTCTTTGAGGACAAAGGGAATGAATTATCATTCGTCTTTTTCTACTCATGATTGCTACTGAATTGAAGCATCATGGCTAGGAAGAAATACACTGTTTTCCCAGTTACTTCCTTTAAAGAATCAATTTATGATTAGCTATAGATGTCAGAATCTAGACCTCTCTTATACATATAATTCCTATAGACATCCTTCCACATGTTTCTAATTTAAAATACTTGGTCCAAGAGTTTTTTAAGTGGCATGGTGAGGCAAATTTGCATCTCTATTGATAATTTTACAAAGGTATTTTAGATTAGTTGGAGTTATTCAGAGCACAAAGACTGCTGCATGAACAGACTAGTGACTTGTTAAGCCCTCAGGCAAGCAAAAGTCTTCAATTGAAATTCTAATTCCATAGATACATTCCATTTGTATCCGAAGGAGTATACCATATGAAAAGACCCTATGGTGCCATTTTTGTCCCACTGGACAGCAAGTGGAAAAAGTTCTTTACATTTCTTACCTTCATAAATGGCTTTTAAAACACACGTAAAACTAAATAGAAAAATGTGGACACAGCTAATTGCTGTAGCTCCTATTATTCATTTTTATTGAGGTAAATTATTATGTACTATGCATCAGTAAAAACAGTACTTTAGGAAGTCAGTGTACTTCGTAATATTCTTTCTTTCTGACTATCTGGATTTCCATCAGAAGATTATTATCACTGTATACACCCACATCCAGCATGCCTAACTTTGCTAATGAGAAGAAATTTCTCATTTTCAGAATCTATTTAGTCTGGTATACAAATTTACTATTGCCTGGTCTGGGAATACAGTAGCCTTCCTACTTTCATTTTATATCTTATAGATCTATCACATTTTTAACTCCTTTTACGGAAATGTTCACAATGAACTACTCTGGAAAGAAAATCCTGTACTGCGTATTAAACAATTGATAAATTAACTACAAAAACTCTGAGTAGGTATTAATAGAATTTCCCATTTTCAACATGAAAAACTGAGCCACAAGAAAGTTTTGTGGCTTACCCAAGGTCACACAGTTTCGAAGTATTGAAGCCAGACTTGGAGTTCAGATAACTGGTTTTAGAACTGGCACTTTTAAGCATCATGTTTGCATTGCCTCATGTCATCTAGCAAATGATAAATATACCGTGCCTTAAAAAACACATTTCAAACTTACTAAGTATACATTTATATTACGCATTTGGTGTTTATTTTATGACTCCACACAATTCTAGTCATAAATATGTAACTTAAAATTCTATTGCCAACCACAAAAAATAAATCATAGTGATTTTGTCTGATATCAAAAGAACGATTCCCCAAGCATACGGAAAACAGGCGTTCAGTTAGTGAAAACGTCACAATACTGTATCTTGATTGAATACTGCTTTTAGTGGGTCTAGAAATGAAAAATTAATCTTCTGAAACCATGTCAGGGAAAAATGATTATATGGTGCCCTTTGATAGCAATAAAACCTTACCATAAAATCACCATTAAAGTGTTGCTGGTTCTGACAACTTAGGACGAAGGAAACACAAAAGGTGTATTCAAATATGTTTCTGAAGGACAATAGCAGGAAAAATCAAAGTTAGTGGGATGACTAACTATTTTCTTGGTGAAGGTGAGATTGTAAGGGGGAGCCAGTTCTGTTACTACTAACCTTGAGAGTATCATGGACTTTATCAAAATAGCTATTTGTCAGAAACATTAATGCAAGCTCTTGAGCCCAGGAAGTTACAATGGAAGTAAAAATGCATTATTGTTGCCCTCACCATTTCCCCCGCTTATTTTTGCATATCCAATCAATCTGCATTTGCTTTTTCCCATGTTAAGTATAAACCCTGTCTTCTCCCATAATGTATCTATTCCTTGCACAAAGGCCTCTCAACTGCTTTCTACCTAGGTTACTTTTACGTTTCTCCAAACTGTCATCAGATTATCAGCTTGACCTAGTTAAAACAAACACCTGATCAGGATCCCCTGCTCCAAAGTTTTCAGTCTTCCTTTGCCTACAGAATAAAATCCATACTCCTAGCAATGATCTGCTCTTCCTTAAGTGCCCAAATCTCACACTCTCTGAGTGTCTTGTAGTTTCCTGACACAACTTACATGCTCCTACTTAGTTTTTGCATCTTTTCTTATGCTCCTTCCGCAATGATGCATAACCCAATATATTATATGAATCTATTCTATTTTGCTTTTTTTTATTTTATTTTTTTGAGTTTCACTCTGTTTCCTAAGCTGGAGTGCAGTGGTATGATCTGGGCTTGCAGACTGCAACCTCTGCCTCTGGGTTCAAGCGTTTCTCATGCCTCAGTCACCGGAGTAGCTGGGATTACAGGCCTGTGCCACTACACCCGGTTAGTTTTTGTATTTTTAGCAGAGATGAGGTTTCACTACGTTGGACAGGCTGGTCTCAAACTTCTGGCTTCAAGTGATCTGCCTGCCTTGGCCTCCCTAAGAGCTGGGATTACAGGCGCGATTCACTGCACCTGGCCCTATTTTGCTTTTTATTCATCTTCTTTTTCTCAGTACTTAACATATTGCACTTATCAAATAATAATTGCTAAGTCTCCCCATGTGCCAGGTACTGTCCTAAGGACTTCGTGTATATTCACTGCTTTATTCTCACAAAAAACATATGAGATAGATATTATAAAATCATAATTGTTTTATAGAGGAGGAAAGAGAGATACTGAGGGCTAAACCTTTCATTTAAGACCATGCAAGTGGTAAGTGGCAGAGCTGGGTTTTCAGCTTGTGTAGTTCATGCACTTGACCATTACATTACTCTGCCTCATGTAACAGAGGGTGTTCAACTAGTATTTGGAGGCAGTGTAAACTCCCAGTCAAGATCCAAGCACTAGAGTCAGACATATAAGCTAATATCTTAGCCCTTTACCTAAACTGAGGAAACATATACTGGCAGTCACCCTCCCAGCATGAGACCCACCATCACTATAAACTGATAATAACAGAATCCACTTCAGATATCACAAGAATCAA
The DNA here is from genome assembly GCF_002776525.5 of Piliocolobus tephrosceles. NCBI lineage: Eukaryota > Metazoa > Chordata > Mammalia > Primates > Cercopithecidae > Piliocolobus > Piliocolobus tephrosceles. Next base: position 32,780,509 of record NC_045436.1, on the reverse strand, counting down.
ATTAGATAAAGTGTGTGAAGCCTTTGACACAATGACCTGTACGTTTTAAACATGAAGACCATGTAATGGATTGTGTAATTGTAATTTTTTTTGTGTTTTAACATTTCCGAAATTCAGATAGCTTACATTCAATGTAAGAAGAAACTTAACAACTATTTCTTTTTTTCATATCAAAAGGCTATTTTAATTAAATAGGGAATTTTATAAGCAATGGTATCTTAAAATCAGTATAATACTAAATAATTAATTTTACTAAATAAAGAAGCCTTTTTCTATAATCCATCCTATTTTTTGCCATTACTAACTACAATACCAGGATGAGTCCCTCTTAGTCTTCTAAAGCTTTGTATGTCAATCCTTAACCTCACTGCCCAGCATTATGGTTATATTTCATAGTTTTGCTGATATACCTCCTTGCAATTGATTATAAAATCTTTGACAGCAGAAATTTTGCTTTCCTCTTTTTGTTTTAATCTAACCATCTCTCCTCCTCCACCTCGCTCCAGTGTCAAACACTGTACATGTGGTGCTCCATGTTTAACATGCACTTTAATTATTTGTTGAGTGAAATTAACAAAAATATGAAGTCACCAAGATGCAGATATACCCATGCTAAATCTTCATGGAAGAAAAATAGAAGGAAGAGCAGTTACATCTGACATAATTAGGGTGACTGGAGCCATGTGGAGTTCATTTTCTTGCTTGGCTGTCAGTCAAAGTTGGAGATCTTGTAAAAGGAAGCTCTAAATTATAGGAAACAGCAGTCAAGCTGTACTGAACCTGTAAGCTCACACCTAAGTGAAAATTATGCATATAACTCTATTTTCGGAGTGAATTGGAAAGAGGAACAAGTAGGTACTTTCCAAAATGGTAGTAATGCTGTATTTGTCTTTTCATAAATACTGTGTTAACATTCATTCCAATATTACAAGATTATTTCTCAGGACTGGCAAACAGCCCATACTCATATTGTCTGACTGGTTTAAATAGAGTTAATTCTTTTTGATAGAGAAATCTTACATAGCAGATGGTTCACAAGTCTCTGTCTATTTAGTAAGCAATCTGTCATATCCAAGATGTCATCATTTTGGAGAATAACTTCTATGAAAGTATCTTCTTCATGTTTTGAAAATATGATGTCAAATATAATTCTTTTTTTTGTTATTTTTGAAGTTTGCATGTTACAGTTTAAAATGTATATTTGTGTGTGAATATGGTCTCTAAATAATTGCTGACTATGGCTGCCTGGACAGAAGAAATTTTAAGAGTCTCCAAGCTCACATGGGATATGAAGTGTTGCGGTTTTATGACTATTCATATCTAAAGTAAATTAGTTAAATGACAGCTTATTTTACATTTCATGTTCTTTATGAAATTACTTTTACTATGAAATTAGACTTCAGATATGAGTTAATGTCAAAAAAAAAATAGAAAAACTGCTATGAGATGAACCAAACACACCACTTTTTTTTTTCCTATCTGGCAATAATTTATTACTTTTATATATTGATATTTTATTCTACTGAATAAATAAATTCAGTGCAGAGTAGTAAAAACTGCATTAATGAGCTCAGATAAAATATAATTACTTAATGATTTTTCAAGCTCATAAACATTTATTCTATTTAGTGTGATATAAAATACTGCTTATGATGATATCTTTCTTATCCCTTAGTGAGTTTCATCTGATACATTTTATATGCAGAAATGACACATTTGAAGCTGATATGGTATGGAGTTTTCACCACTACTCCATTTAAATGTCCCTCATGAATTGATCAGGCAGAAAGCTTCATAGGGAAAAGCTAACACATACTTTTTAAGTGGGAGTGAGTTTTCATTAGTAATTTAATTTTGAAAGTTCAAAAAATGTTTCAAAACATATCAATTGTTGGTTCAAAACAATGGATACCATGGTACCCTGGAAAGTGCTCACAAGCAGAAGTTCTGAGTTCTATCCCAATTAGACATGTGACTTTAACAAAAAGAAGAAAAGAGACAAAGAAGAAGAACAGCAACAACTTTTCTGGTCCTTGGTTTCTATCACTGCAAACATGTAATTCACCCTAGTTGATTTCAAGATGCCTTCCATTTCCAGCATCTTCTACTGCAAAATACAATTATTTGTTTTCTACCAAAATATTCTCTCATATTCCTTTTTGCAGAAAGATAATTGCTAAAGACCATATTACTTGAGCCTTGAAGGCATTTCTGACCAAAGAGTACAGATAACTCTAAAAATATTAAAAATTATTTAAAACAAGGAAACGAACAAAAACTTATATAGGAACAGAGAAAAGAATGTGGTATCTAAGGAAGAAGTATAGAAGGAGACTCTCAAGGAAGATAGATTTTCTAGTCAAAATATGCCATTTTTAAGAAAAATCTATTATCCCAATTATTCTTCAAGGGTTTAACAATTTAGGATTTTTATGTTGTCTCTAGTCATCTTTTCATAAAAATATGAGTCATGTCAGCGGCCAATTTTTGTTCTGGCCTGTGCTGGTGGTCCTGCAGGAACAAGACTATATTGTTTGAACTCCACAGAGCAGTGTAAAAGGATATTGATTGATGGATCTGTCTATTCTTCTATACATATGCAAATTATATTTGCATTAATATTAATATTTTCTAGATATAAAAGAAAATATTTTCTGTATCATTATATGATAATAAATATTAATAGTTTCTATATTTAAATGTAAATTAAACACACTGCAGTTATTAAAACTGATCTCATGATGTGCTGCTATGAATTTGTTGTTTGCCTTTCTAACATTGTGCTGTTATTCACATTGATAACACCAGGAAGCACATAGAGAAGACTCTGCATCTGTTACTATGGTGACTGTTAGGCAAATTTTAAAAGAAGTGCAACCATCTTGTATGTATAAATTTAAAATAATATTGTCCAACTTCTTTAGAATTGTTGAGAATTAGACATCATATTAAAAATATTTTTTGAAGTCGTATGTTTTCTGTTTCCTTCTGTTTTCTTCTCAAAGAAAACATAGCTAATTTCAATAATGTAGACAAATAAACTGAATTTTTATGGATAGTAAATCACATCCTCTGTTTTTCTCTAAAAATATTCAAATTGTTATTTTGTATGTAGGAATAAATAAGAGATATATTTGGTTTGAGTATGCTAACCAAAATTATTTTTAGAATGAGGAGATAGATAAATAAGTTTACTTTGGAGCATCTACTTGAATTAAAGTGTCATTATTAACTTCTTGGATATTTCTTTTCACATCATGAATCACAATAGCGTATTGATACTTATGTATTCTGAGCTTGCATTTTTACTATTTTATTTACTCCTTTTCTTCAACAAATATTAACTATGAGTATCAGGCATTGTTCTAGGTTCTGGGAGACAATGGAGAAAGAGTAGATGGAGAAAAAAAAAGGACCCAGGAATAGTCTTGAGAATATCTAATATGCAAACCTTGGGTCAAGAAGAATGATTAAGTAGAAGAGACTAGGAAAAGCCAACTCTGCGAGGTAAAATGAACACAGGAATATGTTGTCATAATAAAAACAGGACAGTGAAAGGTGAGAAAAAAGTGCATTTTCAGTAGCCAGAGATGTGGAGTGTATCTAATAGCGAATAGTGAAAACAGAAAAATAATACAGTGGATTTGGAAACATAGAAGTTATTAGTGACCTTGACAAAAGATGTTTTAGTGGTAAGGTAATAATTGTAGCTAAAATGAAATGAGAATGAAGAGCAACTTGGCTGGGCACGGTGGCTCACGCCTGTAATCCCAGCACTTTGGGAGGCCAAAGCTGGTGGATCATCTGAGGTCAGGAGTTCAAGACCAGTCTGGCCAGCATGGTGAAACCCCATCTCTACTAAAAATACAAAAATTAGCCAGGCGTGGTGGCTCAGGCCTGTAATCCCAGCTACTCAGGAGGCTGAGGCAGGAGAATCATTTGAACCTGGGAGGCGGAGGTTGTGGTAAGCCAAGATCATGCCATTGCACTCCAGCCTGGGTGACAAGAGCGAAACTCTGTCTCAAACAAACAAACAAAAAGGAACATAATGGAGAGTAGAAGGATGGTTACCA
>NC_045436.1:32726937-32776036 GCF_002776525.5 Piliocolobus tephrosceles | reverse complement strand
AATTCAATGAGATTTTTAAATTTTTTTTTTTTTTTTGGAGATAGAGTTTCCCTCTTATCACCCAGGGTGGAATGCAATGGCGTGATGTCAGCTCACTGCAACCTTTGCCTCCCAGGTTCAACCTATTCTTCTGCCTCAGCCTACCGAGTAGCTGGAATTACAGGTCTGTGCCACCAGGCCTGGCTAATTTTTGTATTTTTAGTAGAGACGGGGTTTCTTCAGGCTGGGCAGGCTGGTCTCAAAGTCCTGACCTCAGGTGACCCACCCGCCTTGGCCTTTCAAAGTGTTGGGATTATAGGCATGAACTACCACACCAGACCTGAATTATAATTTATATATCGCTAAATGCACACATTTTAAGTGTATAATTTTATGAGTTTTGTCAGATGTATACAGTGATGACAGAACATTTCTATCACCCCAACATTTCTTTCTGTCATTTTGTAGTCCTTACCTCCTTTTATCCGATGCCCAGGCAACCACTGATTTGCTTTTTACCAATATAGATTAGTTTACATTTTCTAGAATTTTATATAAGTAGAATCACACCATATGTATTCTTTTGATTATGGCTTTTTTCACTCTGCCTAATGATTCATCGTTGTTGCTGTGCGTAGCAATTTATTAATAATTTTTCTTTACTAATAGGTATTTTGTTTTATCTTTATATTATGTAATTACATCATGTTTATTCATGTATCTATTAATGAACATTTTAGTAGTTTTCAGTTTTTTTGCTATTATAAATAAAGTTGCTACGTAAAAATCTTCAGGAGGACATATATGTTCATTTCCAATGGGTAAATAGCTTTCAATGGAATTAGTAGGTTCATTGGTAAATGTATATTTAACTTTAAGAAATTGCCCGTTTTTCAAAGTGATTTACCATTTTATAATTATATTAGCAATGTATGAGAACTACAGTTGCTTTATAATTGGTATTCTCAATAGTTTAATTTTAGTCATTCATATGAATGTGTAGTGATGTTTTATTGTGGTTTTAATTTGCATCTCTTTAATGACTGATGCTGTTGATCGTCTTTTCATTTTTCTTTGTTCTTGTCTCTTTCTAAGGAGGATGGAGGACGGCAGTCTGAACTGGGTTATGAGGACCCCATGTGGGGTACCTAACTAGCTTAGCCGTTGAGCTCATTTCACTGAATCTGTTCCAAGCTCGCACTTAGGAGACTTCCCTTGAATTCCTCCCCAGTGGTAGGGTCTACAGTATCTCCTGCCCCGTCTGCCCTCAAGCAGCTCCGTTTTCTGGGAACTCAGGGAGAGCCTTGTTAAGGCTGCTTCTGACCCTAGTCTCTGATCTTCCCAAGGGACATGGGGCTGGAGTGACATGACACACTCATGGCCCCATGACTCTGTAATGAGTTTCGCTCTGCCCAATTTTGTTTTTCATGCTCTTATTAACTATTTATAACTCTTCCATGAAGTGTCTGTACAAATATTATGGGCTGAATTGTGCCCCGCCAGAATTCATAAATTGAAGTCCTAACCCCAATCCAATACTTGAGAATATAACTGTATTTGGAGATAAAGTCTTCAAAAGGTAATTAAGTTAACATAAGGTCTTTAGGGTGTGCCCTAATCCAGTCTATCTGGTGTCCTTTATAAGACACTAATACAGACACACTGGAAGGTAAGGCTAGAAACATCCACAGACAGAGGAATGACCATGGGAAGACAGTGAGAAGGAAGCCATCTGCAATCCAAGGATGGAGACCGCAGAAGAAACCAAGTCTGCTGACACTTTGACCTCGGGCTTCACCTTTCAGACTCTGAGAAAATGAATCTCTGTGTTATTTTGTTATGCCAGCCACAGAAAACTAATACAAGTTTTTTTTTGTTTTTTTGTTTTTTTTAGTAGTTTTCAGTTAGGGTTCAGCCCTGACTCTTAAGGCTTCATTGTCTTATTAAATTGTGAGAGTTTTCTAAGTATTCTAGATATAAGTTCTTGACAGAAATTTTAATTGAGAATATTTTCTCCCATTCTGTGGTTAGCCTGTTTAGTTGCTTAATGGTATCTTTCAAAATGAAAATGTTTTTCATTTTGACAAAGTTCTATTTATCATGCTTTTATTTCAGAGTTTTGTTTTTATGTTAAGATTTTCTTGTGTTTTCTTCTAAATGTTTTATAGATGAGCTTTTATATTTAAGTCAATGATCCATTTCAAGTTAACATTTAAATACGTTCAAAGTTTTAAAAATTATTTGTTTGCTATATGAATACCTATTTGTTCTGAAACCATGTATGAAAAGATTTTACTTTCCCCATTGAATTGCCTTGGCATCTCCACTGACAATCAAATGAACCTATATATGTAGTTCTATTTCTGAATTATTTGTTTCCTGATTCTAAACTTATTCTCCTCTGTAACCCCTCCCTGGACTGATGATGGGGTTATATCCCAAAAAACCTACGACAAGTTGAAAATCCCGCCTTTCCAGGATTAACCTCCAACTTTCGGCACATGCAACTTTTTGACTTGCTTGGTAGTCAGAACTGTGTGACAGCCCAGAAGTGCCGGGGAACTGACTCTGCTCGAGAGCAGTTCTTAACCAATTACTAGTGGGAGTTGGCACATAAACGTTTAAGCTCCCTTGCCCCTCAAGTGGATCAAGCATCATTGGCTTCTAGAGTTTCCACGGGACGAATCTCCACTTACACACCATGGTAATTTGCTGATAAAATTTCTTTATTCAGTTTCCTATTTCCCTACTGGTGCTTTTTGGCGATCACTTTCCAGTTGAACTTGTTGCATTTCATGCCTTGTCTCAAGGCTTGCCTCTAGGAAAATATAAATAATGACAATATGTCTTTCAAAATGGAAAATCCATCATAGTGTTCCTTGGATAATTGGACCCCTAAAACTTCACACATGTGCCAGGCCTCTGAACATTTTTAGGTTTTATGTACTGGCACACATGCGCCTTACTGGGGTATTCAGAATACTTTCCAATTCCTGCTCACAAAATGTGAGTAATCAGCCCCATCATCTAATATAAAAAAGTACTCTTTATTACCTACGTCTAACATAAACTGAAGGCATGCCATGAATCCCATTTTAGGTGGGGACTATTCAGGTATTTAACAACTTGTACAGCCCCTACATATTGGCTGTAGTGCTGGAGAAGATTCTTGGAGTTCCCATGGCTGGTCATATGTAAATCTTTCTTTGTGGATCATGAGCAGGCCCAGGGCTCCTGGGGCAGCAGTGAGGTAGGCAGGGCAGCAGCAGAGCACTTGAGGGGAAAGCAAAAGAAACAAGAAGTGGGTGGAGGCAGACACTCTAAGAGCACTTGAGCCTGTATGTCTAAAGCAAGAACTGCCTCCGGATTTTTAGTCGAATTTCTTCAAAGCCAGTTTGATATGAGCTTTCTGTCTCTTATAAAATAAATTATTGTAGCTGATTAGCCACCCCAGGTAGAGTCTAAGAACTCATCCTCAATTCCATCTCTCTCTCCCATAGCCCAGATGCTGTCAATTTTATCTTTTAAATGTTTCTTCAATTCACTGGTCCTACTAATACTGCACTCTTTAAGACTTTCAGTATCTTTGCCTGAGTTATTTTAGCTGCCTCTTAATTGGTCTTGCTGTTTCTAGTCTTATCTTTCTCAAATTCACACTTCTATCCAAATTTGATCATGTAATTCCTGTTGTTAAAATTATTCAACTGCCCTCCATTACTACGAAATAATGTGGCCATGATTTAACAATCTATTTGACTGTCTCTTTTCCTTCATCTCTCCACATTGCCGCTTTGTCTGTAGGTTCAGTAATATCAAACTGCATATGTTTCCTGCCATATATCATGTACTTTCTTGTCTTCATACTTTTATTTATAATTTTCTCCTCCCTTTTCTCCTCCCTGGCTAAGGTCCATGTACATATTTCTCCTCCCTGGCTAGTGTCATGACTTAGCCATCATCTCTCTCTGGAAACTTGCTGGAAATCCCCATGCTGAGTTAGATGACTCTTCCTATGTGATTCAAGAAGAGATTGTGAACATATCCATCATTTCACTGACCACACTGTGGTATATAAATATCTGTTTACATGTCTTTACCACCCACCCCACTCCCTAGGTACCTGAGATAGAAGTTCTATCCCCAAGTTAGGCATATGACAGATATTCATTAAATATTTGCTAAATGAATAAATGCATATACATGTGATCATAATACACAAGAAACAATATACTTTAAAATATAGAAGCCCCCAAATGTATTTTGAGTAACGTCAGCCCTGTTGGTAAAAGGACTGATATCCAAAAGGCCCTTTTGAGCATAACAAAGTACTTTTGAATAGATGTTTGTTAAAAACAAAATTAGGTATATTAATTTGTGGACATAGTTGTGGTGAAAGCATAGATTAAAACATAAATTATTGGCTGGGTACAATGGCTCACACCTATAATCCCAGCACTTTGGGAGGCCGAGGTGGGAGGATCACTTTGGGAGGTCAGGAGTTCGAGACCAGCCTGGCCAACATGGTGAAACTCCATCTCTACTAAAATATAAAAACTAGCCGGGCGTGGTGGCTTTCATGCCTATAATCCCAGCTGGTCAGGAAGTCGAGGCAAGAGAATTGCTTGAACCTGAGAGGCAGAGGTTGCAGTGAGTTTATGTCACTGCACTCTAACCTGGGTGGCAGAGTAAGACATCTCAAAAAATGTAAAACAACAACAAAAACAAAACAAAATAAACAAACAAAAAACCCAATAAATTATTGCTATATCTTGAAACTATTAGAAAAACAATTCTTGAAAGTACAACATGTAACAATTATGCAAATTAAAGTCACTCATGTTTCATTACTCCCTTTAGCCAATGTAAAAATTGCTAAGAATGTTTTTGATCAAATAACAAGTATTTTTCAACAAGTTAGGCTCTACTCAGATGAATGGGAGAGGATTAACAAATGTTTTCTTGAAAGCTCATGGCATTCAGTCAAGTGAGTACATTCAGAATCTAATAAATTTCAAATAAGAAATGTGTATCAGTGAGCCATTATGTTCCCTGTTACCAGTTGCACGGCATTGTAAGAAAAACAACAATATTATTTAATTATTTGATAAAAACATACGCTAATATACCCACAAAAACCTGAAAATGCTTTCCTTTTAGGTGTTAATTAAGGGATTATTATTTCTTATAAGTCACACATTAAGAGATCAAAAGTATTAGAAGAGTGAATTAATATTTTAAAGGTATGAATAACACATTTTTTTGCATCTTTCCCTTCCCATCAATATAAAGGTATAAAAAGACAGTGTTTTATTGCTAATATCACATAGTAAGATTGACAAACCAAAATTTAGTTCTCACTTAAATGTTTTGCTGAACTGTGGTTTATAACTTAAGAGTTTTATATATATATTTAAAGGTATATATATATATATAAATGTATATGCATTACTTTTGCTGTAGTTACCAATAAGTTCCTCATTTCCATTCGAGACCTTATCAGCCTGGCCTTCACTGTCCTTATCACTATTAGCATTTTGGTCACAACCATTTAACGAACCTCTAAGAAGTTCCAAACTTTCCCTCAACTTTCTCTCTTTTCTGAGCCTTTTAAACTCTTCCAACCTCTGTCTTTTATCCAGTTCCAAAGCTGCTTCCACATTTTCAGTTATCTTTATAGCAACTCTTCTGTAGCAGTTTTCTGTGTTAGGCCATTTTTGCCTTGCTCTAAGTACCTGAGGCTGGGTAATTTATAAATATAAGAGGCTTAATTGGCTCATGCTTCTGCAGTCTGTACAATCATGGTGCTGGCATCTACTTGGTTTTTGGGGAGGCCTTACTGAACTTTTACTCATGGTGGAAGGCAAAGTGGGAGCAGGCACGTCACATGATGAAAGCAGGAGCAAGAGAGAGTGACGTGGGGGGTGCTACACACTTAAGCAACCAGATCTTGTGAGAACTCACTTAGTATTGTGAGCATAGCACCCAGCCATGAGGGATCTCCATGACCCCCATGACACAAACACCTCCACCAGGCCCCACCTCCAACATTAAGGATTAAAATTTAACATGAGTTTTGGTAGGGACAAATATTCAAACTGTATCAACCCCCAATTAATTTTTAAGAAATATCCCTTTTTTGATATGAATATTCCCTCCCACTCCTTCGTGTGTGCACACTGAGAATGGATAGAGAGTGTGATGTCATTTGTGAAGTTGAGGAGAAAAAAAATCCTCCAGACACACAACAACATATGAATTAAACTAATGCTCTTAAATAACTAATGTCTAAAATGTACTATTGTTGCATTTTCTATTTCAAAGCCAAAGGTGGAAAACGAAGAAAACTTCAATATCTTACCACGTTATGCAAATAAGAATTTTCCCAGCAGTATAAATCTGTGAACTTTGTTCACTGAATAATATGAAATTAAAATTCTGAAATTGGGCATTTTATCACCAGATCCATATCTCACTGTGAAGAGTCACCAGCAAAGGTTAGCTTATGTTTGGACAGGGAAGTTTGCTGTGACAACTGAAGCAGGTTTACCAAATTAGCTGTACTTGGTGGAGTGACAGCTGAACACTTCTTTTTTCCCTCACCTCAGCTCTGTAAACCCATGTTTTGGGCTCTTATCCCCTGTGCCTAACCAATGTATTAGACAGAGGCCACAGCCTTCCAGTGCCTTTTGAATATGGGCGCAATCTCATTTTTAGTTATTTAAACGTTGCTCCAGTTGAATGTCATAATTCCAGTCTCTCAATGTGTCCCAGCTCTGATGGAGCCATGAATTCTGCAGTTGAGCCTGGGAGTAAGTAGGTTGCCTCACTGTTTCCCCAACTTGTCCCTCCACAACCCCTTCTCATCTCATCATGCTGCATTTGGCTGCCCTAGGATGAGGAAAGGGTGGAGGAATGAGAGTGAAAGGACAAGTTCTTAAGGGACTGGTGCTCTTGCAATATGGAATATGGGCCTTCTGTCATGGCAAATGCCCAGATAAAGTTTTCTCACATTGGAGTTGAGAATTCCACATTACCATCTTCACCCTCCCCCTTCTCTAACACAGTACTGTTTCCTAACCAGGTGATGCATTTGTTTTTGGCTAACATTTTCCTTACAATTGTCACTCAGTTCTTGCCCCAGTGGTATTCACAGAGGAGCAGGCGTTAGCGTAGCATTCTTTTCTGATGACTCACACCTGGCTACTTTCCAAACTATTGCTTCTGGCTTTGGGAAACATTACACTTCTTTGCTCACAGAATTCTTTAAGGCCTGGCCTCTCCCTGGGCAGCTGCAATCTTTGCTCTGAATTTTGAGCAACTCCAATCCTAGACTCTTCTAGGAAAGAATCAATTATGAATGTCTCAACCAATCACTCCCATATGAACCCAGAGGATCAGAAACTACTAAGTACTTAGTCCTGTGTTCAGAAATACCTAAATTTCTGCAGCTTAACAAATACCCAGTTGGATGAGGGGATACATTTTTATGTTTCTGGAAAACTGAGAAGCATCTCGTTTTCTACAAGTGACTATCTTAAATCAACTACTTCAAAGGTTCTTAACATGCCTTGTCATCAGCTTTGGATTCTGAGCCAAAACTCCTAGACTATGGGAAAAGTCTCACCTTAACATGTACTTCACAATAGGTGAGTTACAGTAACTTTAGGAGAGCATATTTAGGATAGTGTTGGTGCTCCCGGAGCTTAAATGCACATACAAAAATCAAGGTGTACTTTAATCATGAAATTAGTAACTCTAGGTTAAAATTCTCCATAGGGCATCTGGTCCTATTCTACAGGCAATAATGTAATCAATAGTAAAAGAACTTTAATAAGATTTTTTCCAACTTGGCTTGAATACCCCTTCGAGACAAATAAATCCTTATATCACAAAGCCGACCAAACTATTTCTGTAGAGTTCTAAGTGCTGGAAAGTTTGAATTTACATCGAGTCAAAATTTACTCATATGTAAATATCACCCAAGTTTTCAAATGTATCATCTAAAAACTCATAAAACTTAACCTGAGCTTGGTTTGACTTTCCAGAAGAGTCAGGGTCTAGGATCGGAGTTACTTGGAAATCAGAGCAACAGTTGCAGTCATGAAGCTTTTCCTGAGTTTGTTAAGCTGCAGAAACTGAGACCTTCTCTCTGAATACAGGGACCAAGTACTTGGGAGTTTGTGTTCCTTAGGGTTTAGGGATGAGTGGAGTCACTGGTGATTGCCTCTTCCATGGAAGTGTCAGAGTCTAGTATTGGAGTTTCCTGAAAATCAGATAAAAGATTGAATCAGAAAATTCACTTGTCCATATGGTAGCCCTATAGGTTTTTTGAGAACGATGGTCATTTCCCATTTAGACTAATCTTCTTTAAACTAAATTTCCCCCAAATTTTTCAATTTTTCAATGTATGACAGTTTTGAAGTTTTCTTACTATTTTGGTGACTCTTTATTATTTTCCAGTTTTTCCAATGTCCTACTTATGGTATGTATGGTAGACAGGATTCCTAACAATGCCAGAATGAATGAAACAGGAAACCACTTCTGTTAAAAGTTAACTTTAAAACAAGAGTAAAATCATGACTCTCACGTAGATATAAAAATAAATACATGTTAAAGATTTCATATAATCCATAAGGAAATCAGGCAGACATTTTAACTGTTTCAAAAAAATCTAAAGAAGAGATAGATTTATAGAACAGAAATATTGAGAAGAAGGTACAGGTATAGACAAAACTGCTGTTTTGTTTTTGTTTTTCATGATGGTGGGAGGAGTCAGATAACCAGGAGAGTGCCTGGAGTCTAGATAATGCAAAGTTCTCCACTGAAGCACAAATATCTTTCCTACACTTCCTTGCTCTAGATACTATTCTTTAAAATTCACAGGATAGTGATAAATATAGAACCCAATACCCAGTAGTTGTAAAATTGCCATACAGCTTTAAAACATTTCTTTGTATTATAAGGTTTAATATAATATGGCAATAAACACTGAGGTTAGTCTTAAGTAAAAAAGAGTAGGTGTTGAAAGTTTGCCCCTCTGTGGCATATCTTAAATGATCAATAGTTTGCTAATTGTATCTTCTCTCTCAAGTTTTCAATATTTCATGGTCTCTGGATTTACCAGTTTCAAATTAGTTGGCAAATTCAAGTTCATTGAAAAAAAACCAACTTAATTCATAAGTCTGCTATATGCATAACACATAAAATAAGTAAAAATACAGTTTTTTGTAGATAAATTATATTTTCGTTGAACAGAACAAGGGGAATATACATATAAATATATTAAAGGCCAAGTATAATTCATTTAAAGGCAAAAGATAAGCTACTGGATTTTTTTAAACGAGTTAATATGTTAGGTTGGAATAATCAGAAATGACTTAATGAGAAGATTGAATTTCCACAAATTATAACAAGATACAGAATACTCAAGGAAAAGGAAACAAAAAAATGGATCCTAGATTAGAATAATTTGAAATATTCCTGAATAATTCAAAGGTCTTAATTGTCAAGTTAACGAATTCGTATTTAATTCTTAAAACAGAACTATTAGAAAAGTTTTTAAAAATGTTATTTACATAATAAGAACAATTTTGTGATTCAATCTAACATAGCTATGAAAGTTAGATTAGAAAACACAGAGACTGAGATAAGAAGGCCACCAGAAAGTAAACTTTATGTAACTTGACAAGATGTTTTTTTCTTTTGACTATGGAGCAAGAGGGGACAGGAGTAGAGAAGGGAGAGAAAAAAATGAAAGATTATTCCAATTTTTCCAGTGTACATAAAAATCTCTATGAGCTTCCTAGGGTTGCTATAACCAATTACTATAACTGGTAGCCTAAAACAACATAAACTTATTCTCTAACTGATCTGAAGTCTAGAAATCCCAAATCCTGGTGTCAGCAGGTACATGCTTCCTCTGAAAACTCTAGGGAAGAACATTTACTAGCCTCTTCCTAGCTGTTGGTGACTCCTGCAATCTTTGGCTCCCTTGGTTTGTAGCAGCATCACATCAATCTCTGTCTCTATCTTCACAAGGCCTTCTTCTTTGTGTTTCTCTTCTGTATCTCTGTGCATCCACTTCTTATAAGGACACCAGTCATTGGATTTTTAAGACTCGCCCTAATCCAGTTTGAGTTCCTCTTGATCCTTCACTATCTGCAAAAACTCTGTCTCCAAATAATGTCACCTTCTGTGGTTCTTGGTATACATCCATTTTTGGTAGACACTAATTCAATACACTATGGGTAATTTGGACAAACATGGTTTCATGACGTCTAATAAATGTTCTGCTCTGTTCTCTTAGAAAAGCAGTTATTTGATAAGGTAAATTCAGGTTAAGGTTCAAGGAGCCAGATTTGTGAATGGGAAAGGCTGGAGTAGACCAACTCTTGGCTATTAAAAGCAGAGCCAAAGACAATAATAATAATAATAATAATAAAAGATGGAGTCAGTAGTAAAATTTAAATTATGAAAAAGAAGACATTCTACGCAAAGTTTTGGTCTGAATTAGTGAAGCAAAAAGGCAGAAACCAGGTAAGAAACAAAGTATCTTGGATCCCTAGATATTACCCACTCAGTCCATTGCTAAAGCAAAGCTGAGTTTATTGCTTACTCTGTAAGGAGGAATGCCACCTCCACAAAGCTTTGGCAGTATCTCAAAGCAGGAGAAGGTGAGGTTGGAATTTATTGAAAATGAAAAGTTTGGTATAAGTTGGATCTTCCAAGGCAAGGACTTGATTAGGATTGCATAATGATCACGTATAATGGTCAAAGACTGCTGGAAACAAAAACCTGAGGATTTTGAGGAGAGGAAATTAAAGAATCTTAGGGCTCAAATTATTGATTTTGAATTTTCCATTGAAAAGTTGATGGGTCTTTCAGAAAGCTCTTGGAATTAACAGGCAGATCATTTACCTGTGCAACAGTCTCCAGGGAAAGTAAAATTATGCTAATGAGACAGTGTAATAGCAAACTCCTGTTAATGTGAACAGTAAAGTGTGATTTCTGTTCTCTGTGCCCTTTTTGAGTGTGAAGGTAGACAACTTCAGGTCTTCACAGGAAAGAGAGACACAAAGTCACAGCTGGTAGGTGTGGAATGAGGAGCCAGAAAAAAAATCTAGATGAATTCTTTGAGGTGCAGACCATAGAGCCTAAGATAAATTTTTGTTGTGTTTTCATTTTATTAAAAAGATGTCTGCAACCTTGGCCAAGGGTTAAAAAGGAGTTACGAGTGTATACAAATTCTGAAACAGTAATAATAAATCCAAGAAGGAGATGGTAATAAAATTAAGAAATATAAGGCTTTAGGAAATAATATATTGTTTTATTTAAAAATAAACTGGGTGGTTTCCATGAAGGGTTATGCTAGACATTACTAAAGCTTCCTGATAGCCAATTCTCTTCTTTGTGGATTTGTGAAACACTATACTTACCAGTCCTCTTTCAAACAGGCAAAGCCATGTGATTAGTTATGACAATAGCTTGTGAGTGGAAATAACTTCCATGTGTCACTTCTGGACAGAGGCAATGAAAATCTGTTGCATGAACCTCCTCATTCTTTTTCCACCACTTAGACTGTGGTGGCTATATATGGAGATTCTGGAGCCACAAGATAAAACCAGTCTAGATCTCTGACTCATGTGGAAGGGAGCTGCCCTGGAGAGCCAGTGGACTTGCAGCTGACATTCTGTAAGCAAGAAATACACTCCTTCGTGTGTGTGTGTGTGTGTGTGTGTGTCCAATAGAGTTTTGGATTTATTTATTCCTGTATTGTATCCTATCCTATCTAATACTTGTGGTAATACTATACAGAAAATTGTAAGTGAAATGAAGAAAAGTATAACAAACTGGGTGAAAAAAATCATAAACAATTGTTTGAAGGACCTTGATGATAAAGAAAAAGAGGGGAAGGAGAGATGTTTTCAAGGTTCTAGAAGGAAAAAGTACATTTTTCATATTTTATCTAATTTTAAAAAATTGGATGACAGAGTACTAAGACACTCAGAATTAACTTTTGAGATTTTTAGGATCATAAAATTAAGCCCTTTTCCTCAGATAATGTCACTCTTTACCTTCTGATTCCCAGGACTCATATTAAAATTCATATGTTTGGTGATTTGCCAGGAATTTGACCTTAGAGCCAGGAGTTTGATCTCATTGAAACTAAAAGCCACATTACATCACTTCACTCTTTGAAAAAATGTTCTCTGCCCCTCTATCCTCTAGATTATTGAAATATATTTTGATAGTATTTAACATAAGAAATAGTTTAAATTATTTTTAATTTATCATAGACTATTTCCTTGAGAAATTGTTTTTATACTTTTTCTGTCAATCGCCAGTTAAGTACAATGTGTTCTCATAATTCCAGGAAGTAGTGTTACGGCTGTCAAAAATGATGTGTTGCATAATCGGTAACAGTAAATAGGCTAATTCTTTGAAGCCATTCCTGCTGGAAGGTGTATAAGAATATCCACTGGAAAGTGCCAAAGTATACCTGCCAACAACTGAAGCCTAGGAGTTGAAAGAATTAAGGAGATAAATAAGGAAATGTGCTATAACTGTCTTGAAATATTGAAATATTAGACTGGGAGGGCATTGTGAAAGTACACAGTGATCCCTTGTTTCATGTGGCAAAGTGTTCTGTTGAGGAAAAATGTTATCTACGACTAACCCACTTTTACTGCTAAGTCCTGAGAATGTGTTTTGTAAAAACGTGTCAATATGAAAGAAAAAGAATCCTCTGCTATTCAAAGCCCAGTGCATGGTAAGTATTCAATACGTTGTTGGTAATAAAGGAAGTAAAAATGAAATAATATAGTCACTGAGAAATAGGTCTAGAAAATGAAAACCTATCTTTTAGTAACATTTAGAAAAGGCTTTCCTCTAGAATTCTTGTCTTCATTGTAAAAGCTTGGGCTGTTAGTGGATAATCTCCCCTGAAGAAAGAGTGTTAGGTTGAGGTTCACATTGTAAATAACTGAGCTGGATTTGGGAATAGGGATGTGGGTCACATGAATGGCGACAGTTGGCTTAAGTGGCTGAGCCAAGTTGGGACTATGATTTGAGTGACAGTCTTGGGAAGAAGCCAAAGTAGAAATAACGCAGATGTCTAAAAGAATCACCAGACATTCTCCTCTGAAAACGAAAAGAAATCAGGTTAAGGCAATGGAGCAAAAAACAGGAAACACATAAGAGAGAGGATGAATGCTGGGTCCCAAACAAATTCTTGTAAATGAAGAGTAATAATTGCAATCATTTCTTAGAAGATAAAGTAAGTGTGCTGTGGCAGAGACTGCTGGCACTATCCTTACTTCCTTAGTATTAACAACCTTACTGCTCGATGAACATATTGCAGTTCAGGAAAAATTGAGGACGTGCCCCATCCTCTCTTGTAGCTAGTTAAGGCCGAGTGACTAAATTTTGCCCAATAAACTGTAGTAAAAATGGTTATTTGACACTTAGAGAAAATATACTTAAAAATATATACTACGAAGAAAATAGACTTTAAAAACACACGTACACATTGTACACACAATACACACATATGCACACATGCACATACACAAACACACATATTCCCTTACAATACAAAATACAAAATAAAAATAAAATACAAAATATAATACAAAATAAATAGAAAAAATAAAACAAATATTTTAAATTTGTATTTATTTAAATTTTATTTTAATTTCATATTTAAATGGTTATTATTTAAATATTTAAAAAATACAAAGAAAAAAAAAACATACAATAGCTATGACAAGCTCCGGCAACCATTTTAGATCATGGGTCTGGAGAAGGCAGAGTAGAAAGTAAAACGAACTTAGGTCTGTAAGGACTTCATGAAGTTTCCATTGCTAACTCTGACTTGCTTATCTCTGGATCTATTTTACTTAAATATATATACATCTTATTCAAGTTCCTGTTATTTGAGTCTATGTTACAGGAAATACAGAGTCTGACTGGCCTGGACAGTTACAGCTATTTATCATTTTCTCTCTAAAAATGGAGTTGTCTTGAATATAATAGAAAATTTCTGGAGACACATCTAAGTGGGAGCTTGACAAACACTGATAGTGACTCACAATGCTAAGCACTCACTAAGGTGCTACAATACTTGAAATTTTTAATTGGTTTTGTGTCACAGTGCAAAGCAGAGTGTATTTTGTAATAGTAGTTTTTAATATATTGTGGTGAATTGATGATAATCATCCTATGACTTAGATAGTAAGCAGATTTGGCCAACCCTTTAATTTTTCAGATAAAGAGACTGATTAAAATCTTGACCAAAGGAAGATAAAAATCCAATTTATAGTAGAAATGAAACTAGCAACTAGGTATAGTGATTTTTGGTGTATTATCTTTCTATTCTACTGCAATGCCAGTATATCAAAAGAGACAAAATTGTCTTCGCTTTTGTCAAAATGTAATTGTATAAGTGCTCTCATTGACCATACATACTGTTCTGGTATGTATTTTGAAGGCCTAAACAGTTCTCCTTTGAAAAACACACAAAGTAATTTAAAATTTTTGAATTTTTACTTTGGGAAGTTTATTTTTTAAAATTTATTATTATTATTGTTGTTGTTATTATTATTATTTTGGAGGGGATAGGCTTTGGCTCTTGTTGCCCAGACTGGAGTGCAATGGTGCGATCTCTGCTCACCTCAGCCTTTGCCTCCCAGGTTCAAGTGATTCTCCTGCCTCAGCCTCCTGAGTAGCTAATATTACAGGCATGCACCATCATGCTCAGCTAATTAATGTATTTTTAGTAGAGACAGAGTTTCTCCATGTTGGTCAGGTTGGTCTTGAACTCCTGATCTCAGGTGATCCGCCTGCCTCAGCCTCCCAAAATGCTGGGATTATAGGCGTGAGCCACCAAACCCGGCTACTTTGGGAAGTTTATATAAATCTACATTCCCACCAGAACTATACTTTCATACTGACCTTAAAACACAAATAGCACTGCATATTAATATGTTTAAAAGTTTTTCTGCTAGTGTAGAGAGCATCTAGATGATTCTAACATATATGCAGAAATCAGAAGTGGATTCAGATTTTGTGCAGACCTGGATTTATATAGTTTGGAGGCATTCTCTTTAAAAGAAAACAAAATTACAAAAATGAAACTGGATAATAAACTCCATTTTTGTATAGAAAGAGAAAAGAAATCACATGAAACATAAACTTTTAAAAAGTGACAAATTCCACAAACATTATACAATTGAGAAAAATAATACACTTTTAATAAATTGACCATCTGATACATCCCTCTATTAAATTTCTCCTACATTAATTTGATGTATAGCTGAATTCACCTCTTTCTGTGACTCAATTTTGTGATAACACCTGCTAGAATAGTACAGAGAAAAGAGAAATTGTTCAATTTTTTCTATAGCATGGTGGGTCAAAGTTTACTTATTATTGGTGGGTTAGAAATGATTGTTTCAGTTTTTCAACTTGTTGTCAATATGTTGTAAATTTTTAGGATTGTGATAATATTGAAGGAAACCTCCATCTTGTTTATTTCAAATGTGAACTGTATGATTTTAGGACATTTCAAATTTTCTTGTCCCATGACTTATTTTCACCAGAATGTCAACGTCATTTATTGAAGTGTCAACGCTTTTATTGTAGTTGCATGATGTGAGTTGTATATTATTTTTTACTAATGTTAGAGTTTCATGTTAAGTCAACAAGAAATTAATAAGACCATGGCAATAAGACTATGACATGGGTAAACTTATTTTAGGCCAAGGAAAGAGCATTAGCAAAGTCACGGTCTGGCAATCGTAAGGCACCCAGTTAGAAGAGAACATGTGTAGAGTAGGGTGCCGCTGGGTGATTCGATCAGAAAAGTGTGTTGAAGCCAAATTGAGAGCTGGAACAAAGCATCAAATGATGGTAAATAGTTGTAGACAGACTGTATTGCCTGTAAGTTAAGTAACTAATGGCCTGGTAGTAGATCACAAAGAAAGCAAAAGGTAATATAACGCACTGTTAAGACCATGAGAAAGTGAAAAACTGGCTGATCTGGCAGACCATCGATGGTGCTCCTAACTCACATAAACAATGCTCAGACAAGAAAAGTTCACTCTGCAACTATAAAAGGGACTAAACATCTCCCTTTTCTGATTAACATGAGAGATTGCTGCTTCTTTACAAAGGCAATTGTATCTCTGCTTTAATTCTTCTGCCTTCTAGATAAAAAGTATTAAGATACCTAGGATCTATCGCAGTGTTCACATCAAAACCACATTTTCCCTGGGATACCCTCAGTCAGTGACTGAATGTGGCAGAGGCACTGGAGTTGAGAACTTTCTGGCTGATATGAAGCTCTTCTAATAGACAATGCAATTTCCGCACTGGCCTGGCTAAGATTTTCTCATAACAGCACTGCAGTCAGAAGTTCTTTCTACCCAATCCTCCTGGCCAATCTCCTTTCACAGATGTCAGATCAACAGAGTAGTCTGTAGGCTCTCACTGCCCACTCCTGCTTAGTCTTTTCTTTATTTTTCATGATGTTTCTTTTAATAAATTTCTTACACTTCTAATTCCAACTTGTTGTCTGCTTTCTGAAGGACCTAATCTGATGCAGTTAGTATTGAACATGGACTGAGAGAGCAGGAAGAAGGATGAGGGTCTGTGGACTGATCAATCATTGCCTAATTGGCATAAAGGATACTGTCCCAAGTGATATGAGGGTTACAGATAATCATTGGCACAGGTTGGTGGCCCAACATCTGAATATTTCACCAGAGGTGACATGGGACATGTTCTGGTCATTGTGGTGATTCTGACATTTAAAAGATTTGGGGGAGTAGTGTATATGTAAACACGGATGTGGAAAATATTCCCAATGTGTGGCACTGTGAGTGGTGAAGCTGGGCCTCCACTTTTGCGGAAAGAGAAGTACCCTAGAGAAACAAGGCATGAAAACTTTCAGGCAGTGGCTAATGTCCTAGCCAGAAAACTGCTGGAAAGAAAAGTACTAAAAAATCAGAGATAAGAGAGATGGGAGGTGGAGGCATGTAGGTGGATATATAGGAATGGGCATGAAGTGTGGAGATTTTTGAAAAGCACACATTTATGCCCACCAGAAAGCTTCCACCATAAAGGCATTGAACAATCATGTGAGCCAAGTGACTTGACCAGACTTTGTCATCAGCCATTCAAAATCTGGCACAATGGACTCATAGATGAGCATCACAGCAGAAATGGAAAATATGCATGTGCCCAGCTGTACGGATTCTCACTTACCAAAACTAACCTACTGCTGCCTCTGAATATCTAACTTGCCAGCAATGGAGACTGATGCTGAACCCCCAATATGACACCATTTCTCAAGTAGAACATGCAGATGATTTTCCACCATAGGTGGAAGGCCCCATCATCTTTGAAGGGCCAGAATTCATCCTTGTGGAAATAGCTACCTATTTTGGGTAGAGATTTTCTTTCCTGCCCTCAGAGTCTTAGCCAACACCACTATTTGGAGGCTTACAGAGTACTTGATCCACAGGTAGTAAATCTCACAACACATATCATCCAATCAATGAAAGGAAGTTTGATACTAGGCCCATTTTTTATGGAATCCACTGATTGTATCACATAGCACACAGCCAGAAGCAGCTGGCCTCATAAACTACTGGAATGGCTTTTTGAATGTGTATCTGAAGTGTCAGCTTACAGGCAATAGTCTCCAAGGAAGGTGTTCCACCCTCTCGGATGCAGTATATGTGATAAATTAGAGACTTCTTGCTATGGTGTGAATGGTTGTCCCCTCTGAAACTCATGTTGAAACTTTATCTGCAATGTATCAATATTAAGAAGGGGGGACTTTCCGAGTTAATTGGGTGATAAAGGCCTACTTAGAACCTGGGAAGAGAGAAGCTGAAAGACTGCTTTTAGGAAGCTTTGTTACATGGCGTGTGGCCACCCCTTCAGTAAGATCTAATTAGTAGAACTTTTGGAATTTGATATACTTATATTTGTTTATTTATTAATATCATAGCACAGTCAAGTTTGGCCCAGTGACATTCAAATTTCACATGCATATGAGAAGAGTGGAATAACGACAAGATAGTGTGTATGCTTACCTCGTGCAGGCACGTTAAAATTGCTGCAAATGTATCATCTCATTTCACTCCCACAGCCACTGTCAAAATTAAAAAATTACTCTTATTACCACCATTTTACAAATAAGAAATTGAGATAAAGAGTTTTCCTAATATGCCCAGCAGCACACAGCTGTTAAACAGTGCAGCAAGTATTCAAATTTAGCTTTACTCTGGAGCCTGTGTTACCTACATATTACTTGCAAGAAGATAGAGAAACCCAGCAGGAATACATTCTTAATGCAGAGAAGTTCTGAATTATCATGTGCTCATGATAAGATCTACTCTACTGATCTGCTCTATTACAGGGACATGCATCACAAATTAAATGAAGCAGGGAGGATTATGGTATTCTCTATGTGAATTAGTTTTGTCTTTCTCTTCCCTAAATACAAATCTCAGCACTCTGTGTGAATTCACGAGCTTTGGAGGCAGACACGGCCTGAGTGTGAATTTTGGCTGTGTTAGTAGCCATGAGAACTGCAGTGGGATATTATTTCCTTGTTTTTAAAACTACTGATAATAGTATTTATTTTACAGGTTGTATTTGTGTTAAGATGATGTATATGAAAAGGTCTAGTGTATCTATTATATGGGCTCAATATATTTTACTTTTCTTTCCTTCTTTACCAGGAAATTGGCTAACATCACTTTCCTAAGATAATATAAAGATGCATACTTGTTTATTTCTAAATTTCTATTTCTTTAAATGATATAATATTTTTATTCTGAATATTAATAGATTGGATCTCTTTTGATAAATAATTTTTCATATTGAGGTCACGAGGAAAGCACTGTATAATAGAAAATAACTTGTTCAAGCATTGGGAGTATATTAATATAGAATTTTTCCAATGTGATTTTCACAGAAATATGAATAGCTTATTTCTCTTTTAAGAGTTAGTAATTTGATTTGTAGATCTTTTCTACTCCTTAATGCAAGACTTGTTGCTTTTTTGTGTTCCACCAAAACCAAAACTACGTGACTTTTCAGTGGCCATGATGCCTGTGGAATAATATTATCCTCTAACTAAAAAATGCCCAGTATAAAGATCTTTACTTATTAATTTTTATTAGTTCATTCCATTCCATGAATGAGAATATAAGCTTTCGTATCACTGCTCCAAATAGGCATTTTTACATGAAGAAAAAAATGTATAGTTTTAGTTAGAAGTCTAATTTTAGGAAGCTCTCATCTACAAAAATGTTTTCTTTTTTTAAAAAAAAAAGATTACTGCAAATCACAGAAAAATAGCTACATAGATGGCAAACTGTTAGTAGATGCCAATAAAACTATTATTTATTACCATTTTACAAAATAAGACATTTTTGCATAAAAAGAGTAAATTTCATTGCAACAAATTAGCAATGCAAATTTACTTTTATGAACCATTTATATCAGTATTAAATATTAGTCTCACATATTTTAATAAATTGCTAAGAAGTCTAGAGAAAATTAGGAATGCTAATTTATTTTTACAAGCCATCTAAAGCAATATTAAATATTAGTATCATTTATTTTAATAAATTGCTAGATTTTTATTCTAGCAAAATCCTAGAATAAAAACAAAAATTCATATAATACATTGTTTAGCAGATATTCATGAAAAGAATATTGTAAGATTATCCAAATATTTTGATGCAAATTTGTTTTCTATTGATGAACAAAGTAATATTTGATGTCAAGAGAGTCAGCCTATGATTATAATTGATTAACAATTTAAAAAGAAAAAAGAGAGCAAGGCCTGCTATTACCAAAAAGAAAAGAAAACTTAACTAAACTTGTCATTCGGTTACATAAATTATGAAGATAAATGATCATTCCTCTTTGGCTGTGAAAGAGTAAGCCTCTGATGTAAGAAAATTCTTCCTGGTGTCTCATGAGTATCTCCCAAGCTGAGGCTCTGACTGCTTCTATACTGGATTATCCTTTCACAGATGTTTATACAGCAAAAGGCCTTGGAAAATAGAGATAGCATCTCCCTCTGGGATGGAGAGCAGGTTTGTTTGTTGTCCACTGTAGTAGTAAAGATAATGTCTCTCTCCCAAGCAAAGGTTGTGTGCAGGTGTGCTTTCAGTCTCACTAGTAATTAGAATGTCTTAAACCAGAGAATCTTTTCTTATACAACCACCCACTGTGTGTGCAGTCACCATTGGCTTTAGTCACATTGACCTGTGGCAACTGGGGCTCATGGAACTGGGGCAGGAAAATGAGGATACTCAGGCTATTGTTACTGCTGTGAGTAATAAACTTTTCTTTTCTCTGATCAAGAAGGACTATGTCTCTGTACATCTATGAAACTATGGCAACCTAACATAGCTTGCAAGCAGGATAAAATCTCAAATCTTTCACAATTTTTTACTCTATTACATATTGCTTAAGGACCTAGAAACTGTCTGCTACATAGCAACGAAGCACTTTTATGCACCTGAAATAACTGGGAACAAATAATTGTGGTAAACAGGTATGTGGGAAGGAATTTCTGACTGCATAAGGAATTACGAGAAATCATCTTCCCATTGGTTTGGGGTAGGCCAACACTCATGGAATCCTTAGAATGTTGCCAGCAGCAACTCAAAGAAAAGCCAACTCGTAGTAGCTGAGAACACAGTTCTGATATGAAAACTTCCTATGCTGTAATCTAGTGTGAAAAGATAAGCTGGACCAATCATGGTCTTTCTCTCAAGATTTTGAATGCAAACCAGAATCAGATAGCAGCAGCTGAAAGGATTAAGAGAGAGATGCCATGAAAATCTAGTCAGAACCATGAAGATCTTAGGCAAGTCAAACTTTTGAGGAAGAAGAATGTGAGTAAATAGGCAGAAAATAGAGCTTCTCTGTAATTTTTTAAAGTCTAAAAGTTGGCAAGAGGAGAAAGGTGCAAATGGACAGAAAGCAAGAGAGAGGTGATGAAGCCATGGTAGAGAGACAGGAGATGACCATCCTTGGAGGTGCTTGAACTGACTGATTTTCAGCTTCCATTTATGCTCTTGTCTGTGTGAATTCCTACAGTGAAACCCATTTCTCGTTGTATGGCCCCAGTGAGTTTCAGCAACAACAAAGCTCTAAAGAGATCATATCTTTTTCCAGTCGTGCTAAGGTGCTACTCTTTGTTCCCAGCTTAATTCTAAATCCTAAACAGAAAAAAAAAAAAAAAAGGGACATGGCCATGAAGTATCATACATATATATTTTTAAAAGAAAAACTGCAGCCCAGTTAAATTTAAAGGAGTGTAATTGAGCAATGAATGATTCATGGATTAGGCAGCCACCAGAATCACAGCAGATACACAGAGACTCCAGGGATGCCTTGTGGTCAGAAGAAATTTATAGACAAAAAAAAAAAAAAAGGAAAGTGACATACAGAAATTGGCAGTGAGGTACAGAAATAGCTGGATTGGTTTCAGTTTGGCGTTTGCTTTATTTGAATACCGTTTGAACACTTAGCAGTCTATGAGTGGTTGAAGTATGGCCACTGGGATTGGCCAAGACTCAGCTATTGTTACAGGCGCATACTCCTAAGTTAGGTTTCCAATCTTGTCTACCTATTAAGCTAGGTTACAGTTTTCCACAAGGACTCAAATATAGAAGTACAGAGTCCTTCTCAGGCCACATTTAGTTTGCTTTAACAATACTAAATATAATACACATGACTTACAACTGGTAATTCTCAAATAAAAATTATTATGTATTTTTGCTTTTGTTCCAGACGATCATCTTAGATATTTAAAATAAGCGATTAAAAAGAACCTTCTATATACCTAAAATTTCACAAAACTTTTCCTCCAAATACACAAAAGTTTCCAGAAGTTGTCTTTTTGTTCTCTTGATACCAAAACAAAAATGACATTTAAAATCTATAATTAAAAGGTATTTTAAGGGCCTGGCTGGTTCGTTCATTCATTTATACATACATTCATTAACTAATTTAACAAACACTTCTTAAGATGCCTTTTGTACACTAGGGCATAGCAGAAGGAAAAGATACATATATAAATAAGAATAAGATATAGGCTTTGCTTTCTGAAAGGTCACAGTCTTTATTTGGGGTCAACAAGAACAAAATATCACAGCACAGTAAATTTGTGGAAGTAGAGTGGAGTCGAACCTACAGCAGGGTTATTATGGTGAGTAATTTTAGGGGGCACCATTCACTCAGAACCCAAGACATTCTATATATTTCTTTTGTTCAATATCTTCTATGAGAACAGTACTACTAGGAATTGAGCAATGTTGTGATCCTGATTTAAAGCCAGGAAAATCATCACACAGAAGGCAATACTAGAGCTGGATGTTGAAGTTGGTATCCTATAAGGAAGGAAAGCAATCAAGGCATTCTGGATACGGCTCGGCACTCATTCTTACTTCAGTGTGCATTCGGGAACTATGGGAGGTAGAGAGGTCAAAAACTATGTTTCCTACACTTTCTGGTAGCCAAAGTCTGGATGCAGAGTAGGCTATGCTAACTAGATGCATTCCTGTGAAATTTGGAATGTGGTTGTGTGGTAGGAGCCTTGTTTTGGATTTTTTTAACTAGCAAATAATGTGTCAGAGATTTTAGAGTTTAAAGAGATGTTAGGGTTTAAAGTAGTAGCTAGACTTAATATTCCAGCGTCTATTGTAGCTAAAGGCAGTCATAGTAATTGCAGGAGACAGAGTCAGCATACCTGGCTCTAGCTGTCAGCATCAGTTGTGTCTCTGAGCTCATTGGTCCAGTAGCAGTCCCGTGACTCCCTCTATACCCGCCCTTCTAATCATCTTATAAGCATTTCATTTTCTGCGATAGATCCCTTTCTGCTTGCAGTGCCTGTTTACTAGGCTAAACTCTGGCTGATACGGCATGCTCAAAGGCAAGGAGATGTAAAAAACATCTTGTGGTCAGGGAGTGACTCACTCCTAAGTATGTTAGAGCCAAAGGTGGACAGTGGTAGAAAAAACGGATGGAAGAATAAGGTTTGCAAAGACTAGAGAGTTTTTCAGTTATGTTTCTTGCAAACACTTGGCATCTGGCAGATTTTCATTGGATGTTTGTTGTATGGAATTGTGTTTAAAAGCTTTAAAGTTTGGCCTTTTTCCTTTAGGTAATCGAGTCGGTGGGGTGAAGAAGTATTGAACATTTTACTTAAAGAAGTAACACGATGAGATTTGTGCTTCTTATTTATAATTCTGTATGGGTTACCCACAGAAAATGGGAAGGAGGTAGAAGTGGCTAAAGACAGAGAATCTATCACAGATTGTTCTGTAGCTTATCATGCTGCCGAAAAAGCAGTTTACAAATTTGGTCACATTTTATGCTAAGTTTATTATGTGATTTTAAAAAGAGTAACTGAAAACATTAATATCACACTTGGTAATATTGAGAATCTGATAAAATTTTAAAATATTCATCAAGTTTACATACTTTTAAAGCTATGAGCAGAGGAAATTGTGAACTGTGTTGGCATTATCATCACACAGTGCACCAATTTGGCTAGCAAACGGACATGTCTTCCACCCATGTTTAGTCAGTATCGTGTGAGTTTGTTTATGGGTTTCTGTCTTTGGTTGACTTTGAGATATTGGGCTGTATTTTACCACACAGTGTTATTACAATTCAGGATTTTCAAATATCCTTTAGCACTGTCACCTGGAGGCCATTTGTAGTGGTGGCATTACCGCAGTACCTGAAAAATGGACCTTAAACTTTGAAATGGAGGTTAAATGTGAAGAAATGCCAGAATGAATTTATTTAGCAGAGCAAACTTTAAGATATTAGACAAAGATTGAGAAAATAAAAAGAAACTTTTAAGCAAAAATGTGTTAAAATTGGTGGAAAGTTATAACATCCTCCAACATACATTTATCTTTATAGAAAAATTAGTGAATTACGTGAGTTTTAATATAGAAGTTTTTTGAAACTCAGTCCTTGAAGAAAATGACTGCCTATGCATAATTCTATTTTATTATATTGTAAATATTTTCTTATATGTCTGTGTGACAGGAAAACACTGTGTTCTTTACTAACCCATTTACTTTTCTTCTGGCAATGTAGAGATTCTATTTCTCACCCTCCTTTCTGGTTAGGTTGAGGCCATGTAACACACACAGCTACTAGGCTTGTACCTATAAGTAAAACACAATATACCATGTTCTACATTTTATCTTCGTTTTCTCCCTTCTCCCCACGACTTTTTTTTTTTTTTTTTTTCGAAAGACCACATGTTGAAGCTGAAGCTGGAGATAATAGCTAGAAAGAGCCTGAATTTCTGAGTCACCATATGGAGGCAAGCTTCTCTTCAACAAATTTCACCCCCTACCACATATAAATCAATCCACATTAGCATGTGATATGAATTGGAAGTTGACTTCAATATTGTTCAGTTGCTGAGATTTTGACTGTTACAGAGTTAAACCTACTTTGATTAAAAGTCTACCACTCTGTCTCATTAGATTCTGTGTGCTCCCTCAGGTCAGAGGTACTGCTTTATTTAACTCTATCACATTTTCTTCATTAAATATAGGACAATGCTTAGCATTTAATAAGTACTTAGTGTATGAAGAACAAATGAATGAATGAGTATCCTAGGCAAGAGATAATTAGCAACTATAACTAATGCAATATCAGAAGGCAGTATAAGGGTAACTAAAGATGTCTTCAACTTAAAAAATATTTTAAAAGAGAATATTTACTTTTTACAATTTTTAAACTTATAAAATGCTTTTAAAATAAGGTAATATTTTTAGAGAATAAACTATATATTTTTAAATACAAGACTTTTAAATATATAGTAAATATAGTGTCAGTTTTCACACTTCTTCTTTTTTCTTTAATGAATCCAGAATTGTTATGAAATAAAAAGTAATGTGTCTTGAAATTTATTTTCATGCATAACTTCTGCAATTAGTTGAATTAATTTTAAATTATGATGCCATTTGTTGTAACCTAATTAATTCACTTCACAGCTCTATTGTCTTAATTTCTTTTTCTTACATCAATAGACTTTAATGTTTTGAGTTTTAAGTTTGCAGAAAGTAAACTTAAAGCTTTCTGTAAACTTTCTTCTTATGAGAATCTAACTAATGCATGATGATCTGAGGTGGAACAGTTTTATCCTAAAACCATCTCCCTCCCCAACCCACCCCAGGTCCATGGAAAGATTGTCTTCCATGAAATCGGTCCCTGGTGTCAGCAAGGTTGGGTACTGCTAGTGTGGGACATTTGTTATAGTTAATGAACAATTTTTGATCCATTGTTACTAAATAAAGGCCACAGTGTACATTAGGGTTCACTCTTTGTGTTGTTCAATGTGTTGTGTCATAACTGTATAATGACATGTTTCCATCATTACAGAATTATGCAGAATAGTCTCACTGCTCTATCTATTTATTAACTCCTCCCTCCTTTTCCCTGAAGCTCTGGTGACCACAGTGTCCATAGTTTTGCATTTTCCATCATGCCATATGTTGGACTTATACAATATGTAGCCTTTTCAGATTGGCTTCTTTCACTTAGCAATATACATTTCAGGTTCTTTCAGGCTTTTGCACGGCTTAGTAGTTCATTTCTTTTTATTGTTGAGTAATAGTCCATTGGATTGGTGTATCACCATTTATTTATCTACTCCCCTGTTGAAGGACCTCTTGGTTGCTTCTATGTTTTAGTACTCATGACTAAAGCTGCTGTAAATATTCATTGCAGGATTTTGTATAGACATAGTTATCAATTCATTTGGGTAAATACCAAAGAGTGCAATTTTTGGATCATATATATGTTTACTTTTAGAAGAAACTCCTAAACCAATTTCAAAAGTGGCTGTACCATTTTGCATTTCCAATAGCGATGAATGAGAGGCCATTTTGCGTTTCCAATAGCAATGAATGAGAGTTCATTTTGTATTTCCAATAGCAATGAATGAGAGTTCCTATTGCTCCACATCAGCACTTGGTGTTGTCAGTGCTTTCAATTTTAGCCATTTTATTGTTGGGATGTGTGGTACTCTTAAATATTTATCTCATGGTACTCTATTCTATCATTTTTTTTTTTTTTTTTTTTTGGCAAAGGCCCTCCTTCTTACTTACAAAAAGTGGGAGAAAATAGTAGAGAATTGAGGTTTACATTGGAGAATCTGAGACTAATATATTTCAGTCTTAGATCACCCTTGAATCTTAGACTTCACTTTGATTTATGCACCAAGAGGAGATTTCAGATGAAGAATATGCCTCTAAGAATCAGAATTCTGTACAATTTACTTCATCTTCCCTCTCTGTAGCATTTTCTGGCTGACATCCCAGGGCAAGTCCAACTGCTGTGATGAGTGAATGAAATGACGTGGTGCCTCTGAAGAAATGAGAGATGGTCCCAACCCTTGTAATGGCCCCCGTTTTTGTCTTCAAAGTAGTTATACCCCTCCTTATGAATTGAAGCTTGTTATAAAATGAACAGACAGACAACTGACATGAGCAGCTGGTATAAAATTTCTTTAGAAGCATTGAATCTTTTACCCTTCTCCCTACAGTTATGAAATCTGACAGACAGATAACATAATAGTCATAGAATGGCTCAATTATAGGACACATGTATAAGGCTAATGGCACTGATATAGTTGCTTATTGCAGAGTGCCAAAGATCTGTTAACATTCTGAAATGACTATCAGGTGCTGAGTGATATTTTTAAAGGTGCTGAGACTGGATAAGCCAAATTCCTCATCAGAGAAGCACATTCTGCCTTTGTTCACACTTTCCTTTCAGCAGTAGGCTTCAGGATGACTGCTCTAAGTCTGACTGTTGTATGTAAATATTATCTAAAGGATAAAAGCTAAAAATCTATATAATTCGAAAGAATTCCAAACTTTCCACTAATGATACTGGGAAGAAAGGATGCAGGTTTGATAGTTGAAGAGATTTTACTTTATACCTGGTTCATGTTATAGAAAAACTTATTTCTTAAGTGAAAAGCCAAGATAAATCTGGCCGATAGGCAGATTGACAATATTACAGTAGTACTAAAAGGCAACATGTTTGCCAAATATACTTCAGTGTAGCACTATACAGACTGGACAAGGTTGAAGTTTGTTCAAAGGTGAGATAGATTCAGTTTTACATGTTTTGATATTGCAGGTAAATAAATTATTATCACTTCCCACTGCTATCCTGAGTTATATATAACTTGTGTTATACAGACCTAAATGTCTTACTGTATGCTCACTTACTTCAGGATATGTGCTAGCAGTAAGAAAATTGGGATAGTACTTTAATAAAAGAATTTCTGAAGAGCAAGGAGTAGATAGGCTTCAGCTTTATTTTGAAATAATAACTAGTTATTTAAACTATTATTACAAATATTATGTAAATGCTAGAAACATAAAAGATACTTTAGCATCTAATCATTAGTGACATAGTATGGATACTTCTATATCTTCATTTCCTTTCATTGACATCATAGTTAGACCAAAACGTTTAGCAACTGTGGTAAACTGTATCACCTGTCAACAAATATTCCATCTTCTCTTGCTACTGAGATCAATGTACTTTCTTATTCTATCAATGTTGGGCTTTATCATATGACTTGCTTTGGCTAACAGAATGTAGGTAGAACTAGCACGTTGACAATTCTGAACTTTAAAAGGCATTACCAGGTCCCACCATCTTATGGAGCACATCTGAATCCAATTCAATTCATGGCCAGTGTACAGCTGCAGCTCACAGCTAGAGCCAATAATGATCAATATGAAGACGATGTAAGTAATTGTAACATAAGCCACTGAAATTTTGAGATTGCTTATTTTTCTTTTTGTTATGGAGACTAATTTACAACTAGAAATATCAATACCTAGAAATGAAATGTTTTTCACAATGACAACAAAGAAATTGAATGTTCCAGTACTAGATTGGGGCTGGTTTGTGCAGTAAGGAAACTCACAGGAATCTAGAAAAATGACAACCTATGGTAGGTGATCAGGAAATATTTGGCTAAACTTTTAAGTGCTTTTGAATATATGAGAGACTAAGCATGCAGTTAATGTGTTTGGTGTTTGATGTTTGTTGCCCTTTGCTCTATTTCTAAAGCTAATACACAAAGGACAAGCTCAGATATGAACTAGACTGTTTGTGAGAATGGAGGGTTATATAGAGAGTCTAAGCAATCTTGGAGGACTGAAGAATGAAGTAGTCTCTCATTTCTGTTAGTAAAAGATAAAATTGAGAAATCCCTTGAGCCATAAATGTTGATTACTATTCAAGACACAACCTCAGAGCAAAAACAAATCAAGGTGCATGCCAATCACACATTTCTTTAAAACTTCAGGTTGTGGCCTCCAGTAATTCCTTTCAGTTGGAAAAAAAATGGCTGAAGAAAAGTGGCAAAGGACTTGGTCCCTGAGAGCGTTGATAAGCAAGAAGTGCTTGTAATTAAGTCTAGTGACAGATACCTGGCTCAAAAAGAATTTTGGTATGACTACAGTCCTAGAATAAAGAACATAAGTCAGTAGTTTCTGAATAAATTGGATTATCAGATGCTACTGCTAGCCTGGATTTTTTTTTAAAAAAGAGTATCACTATATTATCCGGGGAACCTGCCCCTGATAATTCAAAGTTACTTCACGTAGGTTCTTTTCTATTTCCCTAAGTGTCGGCTGGTCTGAGAAATAAAGGGAAAGAGTACAAAAGAGAGAAATTTTAAAGCTGGGTATCTGGCGGAGACATCAAATGTCTGCAGGTTCCGTGATGCCCCACAAGCCGCAAAACCAGAAAGTTTTTATTAGTGATTTTCAAAGGGGAGGGAGTGTACAAATAGGGTGTGGGTCATAGAGATCACATGCTTCACAAGGTAATAAAATATCACAAGACAAATGGAGGCAGGGTGAGATCACAGGACCAGGGGGAAATTAAAATTGCTAATGAAGTTTCGGGCATGCATTGTCATTGATAACATCTTATCAGGAGACAGGACTTGAGAGCAGACAACCAGTCTGACCAAAATTTAATAGGTGGGAATTTCCTCATCCTAATAAGCCTGGGAATGCTAAGGGAGACCAGGGCTTATTTCATCCCTTAGTTATAACCATAAAAGACAGACATTCCCAAAGCGGCCATTTCAGAGACCTCCCCCTAGGAACACATTCTCTTTCTCAGGGCTGTTCCTTGCTGAGAAAAAGAATTCAGTGATATTTCTCCTATTTGCTTTTGAAAGAAGAGAAATATGGCTCTGTTCCACCCAGCTCTCAGGCAGCCAGATCTAATGGTTATCTCCCTTGTTCCCTGAACATCGCTGTTATCCTGTACTTTTTTCAAAGTGCCTAGATTTCATATTGTTTAAACAATGTGTGCAGTTAATGCAATCATCACAGGGTCCTGACGTCACATACATTCTCAGCTTATGAAGATGATGGGATTAAGAGATTAAAGTAAAGACAGGCATAGGAAATCACAAGAGTATTGATTGGGAAGTGATCAATGTCCATGAAATCTTCTCAATTTATGTTCAGAGATTGCAGTATAGACAGGTATAAGAAATTATAAAAGTATTAATTTGGGGAACTAATAAATGTCCATGAAATCTTCACAATTTATGTTCTTCTGCCATGACTTCAGCTGGTCCCTCCGTTCGGGGTCCCTGACTTCCCGCAACATCTCTCCCTTTCTTTTTATATAAATGTGCCAATGGCGATGAGGACTTGTTCATTGTGTCGATTTTGACGCAGGATTCTTTGACTGGTCCAGCACACTAAAGACAAGCCAATTAAACAGAGAAACATAATTCCAAAATTTACTACAGTGGAGCCCTCAATAGACTTAATCCAAGTCGTGGGGTTTAATTCAGAAAGATTTTCTGCCACCTGATCTAATGCCTCAGCTCCAGGCACAATGGATAAATGAGCTTGAGAGGCTTCAAAAATTTGTTTCTTTAATTTAGTTATGTCCAAGGATAAATTATCTTCCCCACCCAGAAGGTGTCCTTTGACCATTTCCCATGAATGATAAGTCTCATTATAGGAATACGGGGTGATAAGGAAATCCAATGTATTCCAATCGCACTGCATTTGCATGCGATGTTCAAGACTCACTACCCGATCTCCAAGCCAAATGACAGACTGTCTTAAATCATTAATTTGATTAGCCAATTTTTGATCAATGCCTTGTTGCGAATTCCACATTTGGGTGGAATTGGCTTGCCAATCATTAACAAAATGAGCCGTTTGAATAGATCGGTGTAACGCCATTTCGGCAGTGGTGGCCATTGCAGTGAATATAATTAGGCCCATGATCACAGAGATTAAAGTGAAAACAAATCTCTTAGATCCTTTTGGAATTCACTGTAACACTTCATTAATGAAATGTATCAAGGGGGAGAATGCCCAAGGTCTGGGCAAAGTTACCAGAATCCAGATTCCTTCTCGAGCTCAAACCAACATAGCACTTTTCCTGGAGTCAAAATGGGAGTTAATGCAAGTGTATAAATGACGATTAATGCATTGGATAGTTTGATTGTTCATCCAAATTTTGATATTTCCCACTAACAGCATGTAAGGAGGCTTAATGCAACTCTATATGGGAACAGTCAGGTTGGAGGTAAGCAAAGCAGAATGTGCGGATCTACGTTGATACTGAGAGAGGGGGATAGTGGGGGGGCAGCAGACAGAATAGTTTCCCTTCCCGTACTCTCAGTCCAGACACAGCAATAGCCAATTTCCAAAGTTCTGGGTGTTCTGGGCTCAGAATGGGGAGTATCATACAAGGCCTCGGGGACGGGGGTAATGCTTTTATCTTCCCATTTTAAGGGAAAGAATGAACTGAACCTCCTATGCAAAGTAGAATGATGATTCTCATTCTCCGGGTAAGAAATAAAATAAGTAGCCTCCAGGCATTCCCTTCCACCAGAGGAGCAATTGTTTTTAAATAGCTCTTTGGTGCTCAGTCTACAACTAAACCATATGAGTCATTTTTTAATGTTACTGCATGTGAGTTGACGCAGTCTTCCCAAATTAAAGTTTTAGATGGGCCCTCAAAATTTTTAGGGCATGGTTTTCCTGCAGGTTTATATTGAAAGTATGGGATATCTCCCATTACTCCCCCTTTCATTTGTTTTAAAGGAGAAAGGGAGAGGCCAGAGACTAAATGCCCCAGTTCCTTTGTAGCTGATCTCTCCAGAAGATAAGCAGCCCTGACTTGAGTTTCTAGATGGATACAGCCAGGTGCATGTCCGAGGCACAGAGGGGGGTATTTATAACCCATGGTAACATTAAATGCAGTGCCTTCTTCTCCTAGTTGAGCAGGGCAATGGTCATCTGTAGCTCCAGGCATCCACACACTATTGTTAGTGTAGATTTACGCAGGAGCATCCATCCAGGTGAGAGGTCGAATAAGTGGAGGAAAAGGTACATAAACACAATAAGAATAATATTGTGTAGCAGGTAAATCAGTGTGAGAGGAAACTGGTGAGACAGAAATTGTAAGGAGGAGAATCATTAAATAAAACCCAGTGTAAGTGAGATTTAGTGCAGAAGGAGGATGAGAAGAACAGAGGGATGTTATTTTCAAGCTAATAGAAATGGTGAGATTTTTAGGTTTGTAAGGAGAAGTGGGACCCGTTGTGATTTGGTGTGACAGCTTCTAAGGAGTTGGTACAGATCTCACCATGTCTGACGGCGGTCTCTGACACAAACATCTTTTCCCTGTGATTTTCATTTGATGATCTCCTGGTGAAACACAAGCATATCCTCTTTTCCACGTTAAGTAGAATCAGAGACAATATTTAATGGTTTGGGGAAATCCTGTAAGTCAGTAATCACAGCAACTACCTCTGCCTTTTGAGAAGAGGTATAAGGGGTAGAAATAAGCTTGTCTACAGGACCTACATAACCAGCATTTCCATTGCTGGAGCTATCAGTGAACAGTGTAATGGCCTCAGGAATGGGGTGATGTTTGGTTAATCGAGGGACCACCCAAGATGTCATTTTTATAAAATGAAACAACTTGGTTTTTGGATAATGATTGTCAATAATGCCAATAAAATCAGCCAGGTGAATTTGCCACAGTACGGAATGTTGAAAGGCAGCTTGAACTTCAAGCCGATTTAAAGGAACTACAATTAAATTCAGATCAAACCCAGAAATTTTAAGTATTCTACACTGTGCCTGTCCAATAAGAGTGTCCATTTGATCTAGATAAACAGACAAAGTTTTTGACGCAGAATGAGAAGAAAACACCACTCCACTAAATTATTATGTTGAACTATTAGTCCAGTAGGGGAGTGTAATAAAGGGAAAACCAGAAGCTGAACAGGCTGAAACAGCTGTACTCTAGATAACTGGGCGGTCTGGATTCTTTCCTCTACGAATTCCAGTTCTAGTGAAGCCTCAGGGGTCAAAGTCCTGGGACTGCAGAGATCAGAATCTCCCCTCAGCATAGAAAACAAGTTAGACAGTGCATAGGTCAGAATACCTAAACTAGGTCTTAAATAATTAATGTTACCCAAAAGTTTTTGGAAGTAATTTAAAGTTTTTGCAGAATTTCTCCTAATTTGAACTTTTTGAGGTTGAGTACATTGTTTATCGACCACCATTCCTAAATATTGAACAGGAGTAGTCTGTTGAATTTTATCCTGAGCGATGTATAATCCAGCCTCTGTAACACGGCAGCTCAAAGTTTGATAACAGTCAATTAATTCTTTATCAGTGGGGGCAGCAATTAAAATATCATCAAGATAATGAAGAAGAGAGGCCTAGGGAAATTGGGCTTGAACTGCTGAAAGCACTTGTCCAACATAAAGCGGGCAAATTGTAGGGCTATTTAGCATTTCCTGAGGAAGTACTTTCCATTGATAACAAGCTGCAGGTTATTGATAGATGGTACAGTAAAAGCAAATTTTTCACAATTTGATTTACGTAAAGGAATATGAAAAAAATAATCTCTAAGATCAATAAATACGAAAGGCCAATTTTTAGGTATTAAAGCAGGGGCAGGCATGCTGGGTTGGAGGGCCCTCATAGGTTTAATTACAGTGTTAATGGCTGTTCAATCGGCTACCATTCGCCACTTGCCTGATTTCTTTTTTACTAGAACACAGGAGAATTCCAGAGGGAAAGAGAAGGTTCCACATTTCCAAGTTGTAGCTATTCAGAAACAAAGTGAGTTAAAGCCTCCAGGTTTTCTTTAGAAAGCGGCCACTGCTGAATCCAAACGGGTGTCTCAGATTTCTATTGTAAAGGGATAGGATCAGGAGGCGTGGCAGCGGCCGCCATTAAAAAGGATAACTTACACCCGCCCTGTTTTCTTTTACAGTAACTGGGAAAGGTTTAGTAATTCCTTCATGTTTTGGACCGAGACCGAGTCCAGGAACAAACAGCATGTTTTCCATCATATGTTGACTGGAAGCACTATAAGAGTTATGTGGAATATTAATGTCAGCCCCCCATTGTGCCAGTAAATCTGTACACCAAAGATTAACGGGGATTGGCATGATATAAGGCTGACTTGTGCCCTTTTGACCATCAGGGCCAGTGCAAGGCAAGATAAATGTGCTTTCATAAACTTCCTTGGCTTTTCCAACACCAACTAGTCCTATGTTAGTGGGATGTTTAAGCCAGGAGGAAGGCCATAAACTAGAGGAAATAACAGAAACATCAGCCCCAGTATCTACTAGGCCCTCAAACTTTTCTCCTTGAATGGGTATGGTGCAGGTGGGCCATTGTTTAGAAATTATATTAATCCAATAAGCAGCCTTTTCACTACCAGAGCCAATCCCAGGGCCACGCGCCTTAACTCCTTTGTTTAAAACAATATTAGGTAGTAAAAGCAATTGAGCTTGTTTAACAGTAGTAAAAGAAACAGGAACTTGGCCTGGGGCATGTAATTTATCCTAAGCTCTCATACACACCTTTGTTACTTGTTATGTGGTAAGAGCACCAAAGTTTAATTGGGCATAAGCATCAGAGAAACTATCGGAGTCTGTGAGTTGAGCCTGAGTAATTAGAATGCCGTTAGTCCGATTTAGCTGAGCCTGCAAATGGGCGTCCTCTGCCTACCAGGCTGAGATGGGGTTAGAACAACTTTTTGCCAAAAGGTACTAGTATAAAGGAAGCAAAACGACCTCAGTACAAAAGTTTGTAATACCATTTTAACATAAGGAGAAGTAGGGCCATACTGAGTACAAGCATGCTTAAATTCTTTTAAAAAAGTAAGATTGAGCGGCACATATCAATGCAGACGAGTATGAGAGTGTGAGAAAGGGGCACTGGAGGAGTAGAAGAGGCAGAGGTATACTGGTGATTACTGCTGTCCATGTGTGAAGAAGGGTACAGAGAAGCGGCTGAGTGGATGGCAAAGTGACCAGTTGAGGAACTGAAACGACAGGAGGGTGAGGGGCTGAAGTGGACAGGGGAGGGCCTGTAGAATTACAGGTAAATTGTAGTTTGGTTCCGGTGCCATTAGGTGATGCCTGGAGGGAAACACGGCAAGGGTTTGAAGAGAGAAGAATTAGTATATCTATGGTCCTGGGCTGTGTGGGTCAGGGCCTTGGGAGCTACCAGTACAGGCTCTTCGTGAAAAGAAATAAGGTCATCATAGGGTAACATTAAGCCAAAGTCACCGGAGTTAGACATTGAATTTTCAGCATCATTAGGTGGGGGAGGAGTAGGCAAAGGGAGAGGCTGATCAGATAATGAAGGCCGTGTGGGAGAGGAAGTTTGAGGAGGTATTAGGAGGGCACGTACCAAGGCCCAATGACCCCAAACAGTGATGGGAACATAATTCCCTGCTGGGACCAGCTCCTGGAATGCTGAACCAACACAAGCCCATAGTTTCACATGTAAGGTTACTTTTTCAGGAAACCAAGGACAGTATTTTTCCACTGACCTGAATAGAGTGACCATATCTTCCACTGGTACTTGAACCCTTCTCTGTTTTAACAGGTCTACATCTAAGGTCCCATTTTCAGGAAACCAAAGACAGTATTTTTCCACTGCCCTGAATGGAGTGACCATATTTTCCATGGGCACTCAAACCCTTTTCTGTTTTAACCAGAGTTTAATATAGAAAAGATAACTATAATTTTTATACTCCGTGTGACCCATAGTTAACCCGGACCATACACAGACTACTCACCAGTCATCAGGGAATCGAACAAGTGTTTCTGTGAACCTAACCGATGACGTTTCTCTGCACCTGCCAAAGGGAATTGGGTTCCCACATGCACTTGTGAAAAAGAAAAAACCACTACATTGGTGGGCCAGATATTGGGGGAACCTGCCCCCAGTAATTCAACGTTATTTCACGTAGGTTCTTTTCTATTTCCCTAAGTGTGGTCTGGTCTGAGAAATAAAGGGAAAGAGTACAAAAGAGAGAAATTTTAAAGCTGGGTATCTGGGGGACACATCAAATGTTGACAGGCACCATCATACCCCCCAAGTTGCAAAACCAGCAAGCTTTTATTAGTGATTTTCAAAGGGGAGGGAGTGTATGAATAGGATGTGGGTCACAGAGATCACATGTTTCACAAGGTAATCAAATATTATAAAGAGACAGGGCAAGATCACAGGACCAGGGCAAAATTAAAATTGCTAATGAAGCTTCAGGCATGCATTGTCATTGATAACATCTTATCAGGAGACAGGGTTTGAGAGCAGACAACCAGTCTGACCAAAATTTATTAGGTGGGAATTTCCTCATAAGGAACTTATTCCTAATAAGTCTGGGAGCGCTACAGGAGGCCGGGGCTTATTTCATCCCTTAGCTATAACTGTAAAAGCCAGATATTCCCAGAGCAGCCATTTCAGAGACCTCCCCCTAGGAATGTATTCTCTTTCTCAGGGCTGTTCCTTGCTGAGAAAAAGAATTCAGCGATATTTCTCCTATATGCGTTTGAAGGAAGCGAAATATAGATCTGTTCTGCCCGGCTCTCAGGCTGCCAGACCTAATGGCTATCTCCCTTGTTCCCTGAACATCGCTGTTATCCTGTTCTCTTTTCAATGTGCCTAGATTTCTTATGTTTAAACAATGTGTGCAGTTAATGCAATCATCACAGGGTCCTGACGTGACATACATCCTTAGCTTATGAAGATGACGGGATTAAGAGATTAAAGTAAAGACAGGCGTAGGAAATCACAAAAGTTATTGATTGGGGGAAGTGATAAATGTCCATGAAATCTTCTCAATTTATGTTCACAGATTGCAGTAAAGACAGGCGTAAAAAATTATAAAAGTATTAATTTGGGGAACTAATAAATGTCCATGAAATCTTCACAATTTATGTTCTTCTGTCATGGCTTCAGCCAGTCCCTCCGTTTGGGGTCCCTGACCTCCCGCAACACTATATTAAACACAAACTGGCACTTGTGTGACAATTCCATGGCTGGGAGGCAGGCTGAGAAAGTATCCTAGCCACCCCAAATGTCAGAAACCCCAATGACCTCTTAAGATCTGACCAAAGAACTAGAGAAAGGGCTTCCCAGAAGGTGGTTCCAAGAGTCATGGAGAAAATAGACTGAGGAGTTATTCTCAGGAAGACAAACTGGGGCCTAATCCCAAAAAACAGGTGCTATCTTCAGTACAGAGGATGTCTGCAACATTTGCCCAGCAAGGTTTCAGAATTTCATAAACCAGTGATGCTCTGCAACTCCCACTCTTCCTATTTTCAGATGGAGTATTTATTGTGATTAACCTGCTTTGTCTTACAATTGTATTTAGGGTATACGTGAGGGTAGATCACTTTTCTTTATATTTCATTGGTCTCAAAATCCAACAGACTCACACTTAGATTTGATGCCCAGAGACTGTCATGAGATCATGTACTTACATCCTGGTGCCATGATTAGATGAGACTTTCAATGTCTTCTGTGTTAGCCCATTATTGCACTGCTATAAAGACATATCTGAGGCTGGGTAATTTATAAAGAAAAGAGGCTTAATTGACTCATGGTTCTGCAGGCTATATAGGAAGGATGATGCTGGCATCTCCTTGGCTTCTGGGGAGGCCTCAGGAAAACTTACAGTTATGGCAGAAGGCAAAGGGGAAAGCATGTCATGGCCAGAGCAATAGCAAAAGAGGAGGGAAAGGTGCTACACACTTTTAAACAATCAGATCTCAACAGAACTCTATCATGATAACAGCTCTAGGGGAATTGTGCTAAACCATTCATGAGAACTCGACAGAATGATCCAATCACCTCCCAACAGGCCCCACCTCCAACATTGGGGATTACACTTCAATGTGACATTTGGGCACAGACATAGACCAAAACTGTATTACCTTCTTTTTGAGCAGAAGTAGTGTGTCAATTATGTACATGAAAGGAAACAAGAGAATGTGACAGATGGAGGTTGACTGCCTTATTGTTCAACAAGTATTCATTCTCCTCTCCCTTTTCCCCTGCTTGGGAAAATCCTATTTCCCCATCTCACTGATGTTGACCTTCACCACTCACCTGTTTCTTTTGTCAATGGAATATGGACGGAAGTGACACTGCAACAAGTCTGAGATGGGGCTTCATGGAGCATTTAATTCTCACCAGCTCCCTGTGTTCTTGCCTCTCATCAAATGAGCATCACAAAATCTATAAAATATAAATCAAATAGAAGGTAGGGGTGCTGCACACTTGGGCCCTGGAATGATAAGAGCTTCAGGGAGCAGGTCTGAATCTCACTCATAGCCTTGGAGCAGATCCACCAGCAGATAAGGTAAGAAAAAAGTAAATACGTGTTGTTAGAAGCTCCTGGGATTTTGAGAATGTTCATCCCTTAGGTGACCATAGTGAAATCTGACTAATAGAGTAATTTTCAAGATAATAGTTTTCTAGAAATAGAGCCAGAACAGAAGCTTATTGTCTAATGTCTGTGCCAGTATTTTAATCAAATATCATGTTCAACAGTCCTAAAAAATAAATAAAATATATTTGTAAGATGAAGTATAGAATCTATTAACGAAACAGGCTAAGAGATAATCTTAACAAATAAAACTGTTCTGGCTTTTCTTTACACATATTGAAGGGTAGATTTTATTATTGCTAATGGATCTTCACTCTTCCCTCCAATGGTTTGCTAAGGGTAAAAAAAGATGTTTGAAAAAAAGAAGTACTCGATATTGATAATAGCCTTTCATCTTTCATAGTGGAAGACTTTTATAATCAGTGGGATCACTTTTATGGAAAAAGAAATTGAACCAATGTCTTTCCCTTATTTTATGTACTTGCCTTTTATTCCTGGGTGATACTACACTGAAAAGGGAAAACAAATTAAAAAAAAAAACAAATTTAAATGCTTCTTTAACTATTACTAAAATCTACAAAATATAAATTGAATAGAAGCAATCTGTAGTTTCTTTTTAAACATTGTGTTTCATTTACATCCTAAGAATTTGACTCTAAGGTAGATTCTCTGAAGCAGTGGTGACTGAGTAGATACATATATTCACAGGTAGTCAAATTCATTATTTAACTATTTTCTTTCTTTATGATGGATACAATAAAACGTATTTTGTTAAATTGAGGAAGAAGGAAAGAAACATTGTATGTTGGGGTGTAGAGGATGCTTTGATATTTAAGAGAACCTCACCTGGTCTGAGACATTAGTAATGTATGTTGTTGCTGATTTTATAAAACAAGTCCAAGTGCTGGAGGTAAAGAGCTGGAGGTCTCAAAGCCTAGCATACACATTTCATTTGAAACTGGACTGATAGTAAAAATAGCACAGTGCCGAGACCAAAGCTTTTTAGATTCATGATCTGCCCAACTTTATAATTGTAGATTTTATATCATATCCTTGAGTACTTTTGCATAGTTTCTCTTATTTGTCCATGGAAGCAATATTGAGTTTCTCCCTAAGAATTTGGCAACAAGGTAAATGAAGTTGCCATCTGAGTGTTAAACAGAAGAGAAAGACTGAGAGGATGTGTAGTCAGTAGCAGAAGTTAAGGACTTCACCCCAGGCCAAAGTATCAGTTAGAATATATTAACATAAATGAAGAAAGAATGAGTCAAGTCAAAGGAAGATTGGTCTTTCAAGGTAGTATGGACAAATGCTCAGAAACAAATGTTGACTGTGCCTGTCTCCACATTGTCTAAGGCCCCCAGGTTCACACTGGAGTGTGGTGTTTTTCAGGAGATTTATAATGAGGCTTCATATGCTCTAGGATATTCATTCTCTTTGATTAGGGAAATACAACTCTAAAAAGAGGTACTTGTTTATTAATTTTAATGAATGGAACAGCTGCTAAGTAGTCTGAGCAAATGAGTGCTCCAAATTACTGTATTAGTCATTTTCAAAGGAGGCACAGCAATACCCAATATCTGTTGGCCACTGCAGAGACTACTAGGTCACTCATGAAGCTGGAAGTGCAAGCTACATAAAACAGCAGATTGGACTACCTTCTTTTCAGTGATATCATATCCTTGAGAATCTAAGTTTTAAAGGCAAGTACCTTGTAAAAATCATCACGGAACAGGAAATTATGTGCTGTTGTCTAATCTGACTTCAAAGCTTGAGAACTTGGATAGGTCCAGTAGATGTTTGTATACCATTAGTAAATAATTGTGGTTAATAAATAATAGTTTATAAATATTGATTTTAAATTTATGTGTTTTTTTTTTTCATATGGTTACTGAGTTATAGGACATGAATACTTATTAAATTGCTTGGCCCTCACTACTTAATAAAAGAATTGTTAAGTATTTTTTTGTCCTATAGGCAACTAATAATGTTGCCTATAGGACATTCTTAAGAAAAAAAAAAAAAAAACCACTGGGGACACTAAGGGCACAGTGAACTGAGAATATTTGAGATTCTCTGGTGTTGCAGAGTGGGGACGAGTAGTGATGGTCAGTTTGAATATAAACTACACTTGACTTATCTCAGTGGCAGGTATGATTCTTATCATGGAGAGGGGTTTGTTCTACTCTTTTTAATGCCAGTAAATAATGGAGTCACATGATTAACTTCTTCTGGTTCCACTTCCTCATCACCAGGCACCTTTGAGGTTCAATGTCAACTTCCCTGAGAGCAAGGTTGCTCTAGTCTGAGAACTCGGGTACTCAGTCTACTTAGCAGCTGTACCATTAATTATAAAGTAATAAACAAGCACGTTTGTTAGAGTTATATTTCACTTGCAGCTTTTCTAAACAAAGAGAATGAATCTCTTGAAGGATATGAAGCCCCATTATAAATTAATATAGTAGCATCTTATCATACATCAGTCTCCAGTCACTCCTGAGAGACCATGATGTTTCTGAGTTTGGAAGGCTGAGAATCAGATTCTGGTCTACAGCATTTTA
Source organism: Piliocolobus tephrosceles (assembly GCF_002776525.5). NCBI lineage: Eukaryota > Metazoa > Chordata > Mammalia > Primates > Cercopithecidae > Piliocolobus > Piliocolobus tephrosceles. The sequence continues at coordinate 32,735,699 of NC_045436.1, read as the reverse complement.
ATGCAATAACAATGCTACTCTGTGATGCTCTTTCAAAAACAAGATGATCTGTTCCAAGTGTTGCCCTCTTTTTTTTTTTTTTTCAATTTTAGTCAAATCTGGAGTGAGACTGCCTGGGTTCAAATCCTAGTTCCACCATCATCTGGTTTTGTGACCTTGAGCTAATTACTCAACTTCTCTGTATTTCAGTTTTCTTTTCAGTAAGATGATGATGTATTAGTGTGTTCTCATGCAGCTATAAGGACATACCTGAGACTGGGTAATTTCTAAAGAAAAAGAGGTTTAATGGACTCACAGTTTCGTATGGCAGGGGAGGCCTCACAATCACAGCAGAAAGCGAAGGAGCAAAGGCATGTCTTACATGGCAGCAGGCAAGGGAGCATGTGCAGGAGTGCGGGGGAACTGCCCTTTGTAAAACCATGAGATCTCCTGAGATTAATTCACTATCATGAGAACAGCATGGAAAAACCTGCCCCCATGATTCAATTACTTCCCCCTCCCGGTCCCCCCATGACACGTTGGGATTATGGGAACTACAATTCAAGATGAGATTTGGGTGGGGACACAGCCAAACTATATGAAATGATAATAATAATAATTACTTTAGAGGTAGTTGTGATGATTAAATGAAGTAATATATCTTAAGATCTTAGATCATGCCTACACATTTTAAGGTCTTAGAATATACTTAGAGTACCATAAATTCGAAATAAACATCACTTCTTATTTTCACTCTTCTCCCTGTTAACATTATTATTTCTGTTCTTGGTCATGTTCCCCTTATTTCTTTTAATTTTCAAGTTTCCAAATTTTCATGGAATTTATCTATGTGCACACTTAACATTAGCATGTAAGTTAGATGTTTCATGAAATATCTGACTGGAATACAATCTGTGAGCGTGAAAGAGTCAGCAATACCAAATATTCTCATTGCTCTTCAATATTTGCATGGTCCCCTACATGTGAGAGCTATCTGACTACTTCTGTTCAATTAAATGTCAGTGTAAGCGAAAGTGAAAGAGTGAGACTGAAATGCCCACCTGTGATTCTCCAGTTTTCTAGTTCCCCTGCCTCAGCACACAAGGAGAACTTGCATTCCAGGAGGTGTAGCTATGAGATAGTGGTGCATCTATTAACTTGGATCCTTTTGTAATTGATGAAGGGGAGCCACCTGCCAACTTAAATTGGATATGTACTGGGATCAAGAAATAAAAACTTGATACGTTGAGTCACTGTGATTTCCCAGTTTGTTTGTTACCATGGTATATTCTTCTTTTTTTTTTTTTTTTTTTAAACAGAGTCTTGCCGTGTTGCCCAGGCTGGAGTGCCATGGCCGCGATCTCGGTTCACTGCAAGTTCTGCCTCTTGGGTTCCCGCCCTTCTCCTGTGTCAGCCTCCGAGTGGCTGGGATTACAGGCGCCCGCCACCACACCAGGCTTTTTTTTTTTTTTTTTTTGGGTATTTTTAGTAGAGACGGGGTTTCACCATGTTAGCTAGGATGGTCTCGATCTCCTGACCTCGTGATCCGCCTGCCTCAGCCTCCCAAAGTGCTGGGATTACTGGTGTGCGCCACCAAGCCCAGCCATTACCATGCTGTATTCTAACCTACGTTAACAGTGAAAGTAAATGACCTCCAGGCACCTACTTCGTGATGGTGAGTTAATATTGAGGGAATAAAATTATATTTATAAATACTTGTTTAGAAAACTTAAAGTATACCATACCCTGGTTCTAACTTGGGGTCTCTACCATAGTTGAAGACAGACATTATCTGGGGCTATGGTTACCTGTAAGTTCTCCTGGTCTGGGTGTCCAAGTTGGCTTATTTGCAGGCCAGTGGATGATGCTGGCTTTCACCTGGGAGCCTGGTTGGGGCTTTTGACCAGGATACAAGCCTTGCAGCCTCTCACTGAATGTCTACTGGTTCTTAGAGGGAAAAAGCTCCCAAGAATGAGCATTTCCAGAGAGCCAGGGATGAAGCTGGACGTCATTTGATGACCCAGCCTTAGAATACCCACAATATTACTTCTAATGCACTCTTATTCATATAACTCACTAAAGACAGTCCAGATTAAATTGAAGTTCACTTCTCAGAGGAAAGAATGGAAAAGAACATGCATTTACAGCGATCTGTAATTTATCACAACCTCCTCCTTTAATGGATATTTCTCCTCACACACATTCTTCTTCTTGCAAGAAGCAGGCTGGATGTGGCGGCTCATGCCTGCAATCCCAGCACTTTGGGAGGCCAAGGCAGGCAGATCACTTGAGGTCAGGAGTTTGAGACCAGCCTGGCCAACAAAGTGAAATCCTGTCTCTACAAAATATACAAAAATTAGCCGGGCATGGTGGTGTGTGCCTGTAATCCCAGCTACTCAGGAGGCTGAGGCAGGAGAATCTCTTGAACCCAGGAGGCATAGGTTGCAGTGAGCTGAAACTGCACAACTGCACTCCAGCCTGGGTGACAGAGTGAGAGTCTATCTCAAAAAAAAAAAAAAAAATTATTGCAAGAAGCAGCTATGCCTTATTATAATTCGATATCCATCCTAGTCCCTATTTCTGAGATTTAGCCCAGTATATATACTCAGTAATAACTACTAGATAAATATGCAAATGGCATATGTATATCTTTAAATTTTCCCAGTATCTTCCACAGTTCCTAGATTTTAGATGTTCGATCTCTTTTGAATAAATGAAGGAGGTGTATCCTGCATTAAGAGTCAAACTTCAAAGCTTACCAAATTAACACGTAAAATGTAAATATATATTTTCTTCACGTGGGCAAATTGAATTGAATTGAAATTCAATTGAAACATGAAGAAGAAAACAAGTAGAAGCACCAGGGGTATTACTTTATTTGTATTTATTCATACAAATATAAGAATAATAAATATATATTTTCACAAAATATGTATTGACCTGGAGTCCATTGCATTTCTGACAAAGGATGGCAAGCACCAATATCTCAATACTGAGGAATACTGCCCTAAAGAAAAGAGGGTCCACCAATAATTTTTTTCTAATACAACCAGAAGTAAAGAAATCACAAAAGTGGTCTCAAGAATTCTTGAGAAAAATATGATTAATGTTGTTGAGAATTGGGACTTTTTTGTCCAAGTTTATTTGATTTGTCAGTATATTAGCTTATTCCTCTGCGTTTGCATCAGCTTAAAATTCAGGGGATGTGAAATAGAATTGCCAATGCCGTGTCTACATATTCATGTAAATCAGTAAAGTCTGAGGTCTGTCATTTGTAACAAGACGAAAATTAGAGAACTGAGCTTGCGTCTCTCAGCTTACCAATGAAATGCCCGCGTTTATAAGCAGAAAGAATTTAAGACTTCTAGTCTTGAGTCATTTTAGAAATTCCTTCCCTCTGTATTAATTACATATTTAATTTGATGCTATGTTCTAAATGTGGTCTCATGCAAGATCCTGAAGACATTAATATCCAAAGCACTATTCTAGAGTGCTATCCAGAAAAGGAAATTCTGTTATATGAGCATAAATATAGCAAAGCAGAAAAAATTTTTGAATTTAAAATAGTGGAAAAAATAAAAATACCATTTATAAGACCAGAAGTTTAATGTGTGCCTTTTCAACATGTACTTCAACATTTTTTCATTGTTATGCATGAATTTTATTATAAAATTCCTTGGCTTGGGCTGGGCACAGTGGTTCACTCCTGTAATCCCAGAACTTTGGGAGACTGAGGCTGGCAGATCACCTGAGGTCAGGAGTTCAAGACCAGCCTGACCAACACGGCAAAACCCCATCTCTACTGAAAATACAAAAATTAGCCCGGCATGATGGCAGGTGCCTGTAGTCCCAGCTACGCAGTAGGCTGAGGCAGATTTGCTTGAACCCAGGAAGTGGAGGTTGCAGTGAGCCAAGATCATGCCACTGCACTCCAGCCTGGGCAATAGAGCAAGAGCCTGTCTCTCTCTCTATATATATGTGTATATATATTTCTTGGCTTGACATGCACTAGTTTTACACATTTTTTCCCTGGACTTGTGTGAAAAATCAAGTATTTCTCTCTAGCATTTTACTGATTCTTACTTATTGTTATAGGTTTTTTTCCCTTTTGGTTATTTACTTGTATAATTCTATTAAAATTAATTATAAATTGAAATTTCCCCAATTTAAAAGAATGAATTGCTTATTATGAAATATTGAAAATATTTAAATTTATCAGAATTAAAGGGAGCTCAACATATCCTTTTGTACTATTCAGTGAAGTACTTTAAAAATATATATATATATATTTTCAAAATATGTAAAATATATATAGCAAGACTTATGAAAGCAGCTTAAACAATGATTTAAGATATTTTCATCTGGAAACTATCAAATTCTAAAATCGTATCTAAGTATAAAATATGAAACTGTTAAGTATAAGTCATATGAAATGTGTATTAAAAATCTGATCCTGTGAAGAAAGTCAATGGTAGCTTGATGGGGACAACATTGAATCAGTAAATTACTTTGGGTAGTAAGGCCATTTTCATGATATTGATTATTTCTATCAATGAGCATGGAATGTTTTTCCATTGCTTTGTGTCCTCTCTTATTTCCCTGAGCAGAGGTTTGTAGTACTCCTGGAAGAGTTCCTTCACATCCCTTGTAAGTTGGATTCCTAGGTATTTTATTCTCCTTGCAGCAATTATGAAGGGGAGTTCACTCATGATTTGGCTCTCTGTCTGTTATTCTATATAGCAATGCTTGTGATTTTTGCACATTGATTTTTTATCCTGAGACTTTGCTGAAGTTGCTTATCAGTTTAAGGAGATTTTGGGCTAAGAAGATGGGGTTTTCTAAATATACAATCATGTCATTTGCGAACAGAGACGATTTGACTTCCTCTTATCCTAATTTAATACCATTTATTTCTTTCTCTTGCCTGATTGCCCTGGCTAGAACTTTCAATGCTATGTTGAATAGGAGTGGTGAGAGAGGGCATCCTTGTCTTGTGCCAGTTTTCAAAGGGAATGCTTCCAGCTTTTGCCCATTCAGTATGATATTGGCTGTGGGTTTGTCATATATAGCTCTTACCATTTTGAGATACATTCCATCAATACCTAGTTTATTGAGAATTTTTAGCATGAAGCAGTGCTGAATTTTATCAAAGGCCTTTTCTGCATCCTTTGAGATAATCATGTGGTTTTTGTCATTAGTTCTGTTTATATGCTGGATTACGTTAATTGATTTACGTATGTTGAAGCAGTCTTGCATCCCAGGGATGCAGCTGATATTGACTTTCTTCACAGAATTAGAAAAAACTGCTTTAAATTTCATATGGAACCAAAAAGAGCCTGTATAGCCAAGACAATCTTAAGCAAAAAGAACAAAGCTGGAGGCATCATGCTACCTGGCTTCAAACTATACTACAAGTCTACAGTAACCAAAAGAGCGTGGTACTGATACCAAAACAGGTCTATAGACCAATGGAATAGAACAGAGGCCTCAGAAATAATACCACACATCTACAACCATCTGATCTTTGACAAACCTGACAAAAACGAGCAATGTGGAAAGGATTCCCTATTTACTAAATGGTGTTGGGAAAACTGGCTAGCCATATGCAGAAAACTGAAACTGGACCCATTCCTTACACCTTATACAAAAATTAACTCAAGATAGATTAGAGACTTATGTAATACCTAAAACCATAAAGACCCTAGAAGAAAACCTAAACAATACCATTCAGGACATAATCATAGGCAAAGACTTCATGACTAAAACACTAAAAGCAATGACAACAAAAGCCGAAATTGACAAGTGGGATCTAATTACACTAAAGAGTTTCTGCACAGTAAAAGAAACTATCATCATAGTGAACAGGCAACCTACAGAATAGGAGAACATTTTTGCAATCTATCCATCTGACAAAGGGCTAATATCCAGAATCTATCTACAAGGAACTTAAACAAATTTACAAGAGAAAACAACCCCATCAAAAAGTTGGTAAAGGATATGAGCAGACCCTTCTCAAAAGAAGACATTTATGTGGCCAAGAAACATATGAAAAAAAGCTCATCATCACTGGTCATTAGAGAAATGCAAATTAAAACCACAATGAGATACCATCCCACACCAGCTAGAATAATGATCATTTAAAAGTCAGGAAACAACAGATGCTGGAGAGGATGTGGAGAAATAGAAACACTTTTACACGTTGGTGGGAGTGTAAATTAGTTCAACCATTGTGGAAGACAGTGTGGCGATTCCTCAAGGATCTAGAACCAGAAATACCATTTGACCCAGCAATCCCATTACTGGGTATATACCCAAAGGATTATAAATCGTTCTACTATAAAGACACATGCCCACGTATATTTATTGCAGCACTATTCACAATAGCAAAGACTTGGAACCAACCCAAATGTCCATCGAGGATAGACTGGATTGAGAAAATGTGGCATATATACACCATGGAATACTATGTAGCCATAATAAAGGATGAGATTGTGTCCTTTGCAGGGACATAGATGAAGCTGGAAACCATCATTCTCAGCAAACTAACACAGGAACAGAAAACCAAACACTGCATGTTCTTACTCATAAGTGGGAGATGAACAGTGAGAACACATGGACACAGGGAGGGAAATATCACACACAGGGTCTATCGGGGGTTGTGGGGCTAGAGGAGTGATAGCATGAGGAGAAATACCTAATGTAGGTGACGGGTTGACGGGTGCAACAAACCACCATGGCACATGTATACCCATATAACAAACCGGCATATTCTTCACATGTATCCCAGAACTTAAAGTATAATGATCATCATCATCATCATCATCATCATCATCATCATCATGATTATAAAGCTGTTAACTACCCTCATGTGTCTTTATTTTAGAAAAGAGTAAATCACATTTGCCAACTAATAAATACATAATGAAAATAATAAGACTAACTGTTATCACTATAGAAGGGTACTGAAAAGGAGGCACAAAGATGGGGAAATCTATCGGATTGCAGAAGGCATTTGGATGCTGTGTGGTGTAAGGGCATATGGATGTTGAAGATTTACAGTGGTGAGAGGGAAATATGCAGGAATAATTCTTTGGTATTTTCAGGAAGTCTTGTAGGCAAAGTCTTCTGGTGTCTACTTCATTTATATTTTTAAAGTGCTTATTGCAGATGACATTCTTCTATATGTCTGATACAAACTTTATAAAATGATAAATGCAGTGATTTAGGAAAGACTGCCACAATGTGTCTTAGATTTTAAAATTCTAAAAGGAAAGTATGGTAAATTTGACACAAACTAATTCAGAAAGTTATGTAATATATAAAATATTAAAGAGATAAAATGTATGTTTTTACATATCATCCAGAGGTTTTATACCATTAATATTATACAACATTAGCTCTTAAAATCAAGATCTAGGAATTGGCCAATGATAGTAATATTGTCTAATTAACAGTTTCTGCCTTTTTTATTTTTGGAAAAGCATCTAGATTCTCAACACAGTTACCTAAACTTGAATAAGAAATAGAATGAAACAATTCCACCTAGCCATAAACATCTATAAAAGCTAGGAATTTTTAATAATTACAGGGTTCTTCTCCCTCTAAATTGCCTTGTTAACGCCTCTTCTTCCTATCCATGTAAACTTCTTTAGACATCAAATCTCATAACATCATACTATAATATCAGTATCGTTGCTGAAGAACAACTTGACTAACTCATAAGAGAACTTTAAAGTGGTGGACTACCATCACTAATCGGTAGAGGTTTGTTGTGTAAGAGACACAAGCCACCCTTTGTAACAACCAGCATCTGCTGATGGTCTTCCTTTACTAGGGGATGTGGTCCCATGCTACAACCGCATTGTGTTCAGGCATGGTTTCCTGTGTCTTCAGTTGTTACAGCCAAGAATACTCTATTTCTTTGTCTGTCTGTTCCTGTTTTGCTCTCTTTCTCTCTCTCTCTCTCTCTCTCCCTCTCTCTCTCTCTCTCTCTCACACACACACACACACATGCACACCTGATTATGACAGAAAAACACTATCAGATGTTGATTTATTAAAATATACAATTTTTAAATTATTTCTAGCATTTTTTCATAAACAGTGTAAATGAGAAACATTTAATCATTTATCAGACCTCATTTTTTTTTCCACGCAGTAGTCATGGTGTTTGATAATGGAGATAAAAGCAATGATTTAAATGATAAGGACGGTGTGCAAAATTTTCTTTCATAATGCTTCATAGACTTATCAAATATTAGACCAGATTAAATTAAATACCCAATTTGATTTGTTTAACACACACATGCTCATTACAGATTAATTCCTAACATTTGGGAGAGCAACAGCTGCTTTGAAAATTATATGCATTCTACAACAGGGCAGGTCAATGTGCAGTGTGTGCCAGGGTGCTCTGTAGGCTATTTGTAATGGAACCACCTAGGATACACGCTGCCAACCTACTAAGTCAGAATCTCTAGGGAATAGAGCCCAGGGATTTTCATGTTTTATATTCACTTTCTGATGATTCTAAGACACAGTAGCAAAAATTTAGGGCAAATTCTTTTCAAGGAAAACTTATTTCCCAAAATGAAAATAGAGGAGTTAATAATCTCTTCAAGTACTTTGTATCATGTTTCACACATTCAAAATTTCAGGTTTTAATTAGATATAATTAAATTATAATGTAATATATAATTATATTTAGATTATATTTTATACATATATTATTTTTATATATTATTATATATTACATTTATTTTATATATTTATATATAAATATA